>NC_052352.1:62316897-62616897 GCF_009727055.1 Benincasa hispida | reverse complement strand
GAAACACACATATTTAGAAGTACTTTTATAACTTTAATTTTAAAAGAAAACAAAAAACAATAATTACCTACTATTAGAATGGTAGAAGATGAAATCTTGGAGGAAAAAGAATTTTTCAATCATATTTTTATTCCTCAGTGATTATATATTTATACATCATATAATAATGTAAAAAGACCATAAAGGACATAACAAAAACTTTATTAACAGAATGATATAACTTATATCTAACTAATCAGTTTTATATCTACTATCCCCCCTCCCCTGATGATGTCCAACTTGGATAGAATGGAGAAATAAGCTGGAGCAGGGGATGCTTTTGTAAAAACATCAGCTAATTGACTTTTGGATCTGATAAGTAGAAGCTTGAGAGATCCATCGCAACTTTGTCTCCAACAAAATGGCAATCAAGTTCTTTATATTTGATTCTCTCATGGAAAATCGGATTAGTAGCAAGATAGACAGTTGCTTGATTGTCACAAAAAGTAATGGAAGATTGAATAACAAGAACATACAAGTCTTTGAGTAGCGATGTCAACCAGATGAGTTCACAAGCTGTTGAAGCAAGAGCTCTGTACTCTGCTTCAGCTGAGGAACGAGAAACAACACTTTGCTTTTTAGATTTCTATGATACAAGAGTATCCCCTAAAAATATACAGAAATCAGATGTGGATTTTCTGGTATCAACATAAGATGTCCAGTCAGAATTTGAAAAAGCTTTCAATTAGAAAGTATTTGTTGGTGATATGGTAATACCTTGCCCTGGTAAAGATTTTAAGTATCTCAACAAATGATAGGCTACTACAAGATGTGATTTGCACGGGTAGAGCAACAAGTTGGCTAAGCTTGTTGATAGCAAAGATAATATCTAGTCTTGTGATGGTTAAGTAAAGTAGCTTGCCAATTAATCTTCTATAAGGAGATGGGTCTTTCAACAAATCAACATTTGAATTTCTCCACTTAATATTGGGATTCATAGGAACATATACTGGTTTAGCACTCAAAAGGCCAGCTTTATCTAGTATCTAAAGTGTATAATGTCTCTGAGAGATGGTTATGCCTTTATGTGATCGTGCAAGTTCAAGACCTAAACAATATTTGAGAGATCCAAGATCTTTTAGTTTGAAATAATCATGTAACATGATCTTGAGTTGAGTGATCTGTTTTGTATTTGTTCCTGTGATGATTATATCATCAACATAAATAAGAAGAGCAATGAAGGTTTCACCTTTTCCACGAACAAATAGAGAATAATCTGCCTTTGACTGAGTGAAGCCTAGTTCAACCAAAATATCTGAGAAATTTGCAAACCATTGACGTGAGGCTTGTTTCAACTTATAGATCGGCTTCTTCAGTTTGCATAGAAGCTTTCCATTTTGGGAAGAATACCCCTGAGGTTTGTAACCAAGAGGTGGATCCATGTTAACTTTTTCAAATAGATCTCCGTGGAGGAATGCATTATTGATATCTAATTGGATAAGATTCCAATTGTGTGAGACAGTCAGTCTGAGTAGCACTCAAATAGTGACTATCTTTACAACAGGTGAAAAGGTTTCAATGAAGTCCAATCCTTTTTGCTGAGTGTATCCCTTTGCAACAAGTTTTTCCTTGTATCTCTCGATTGTGCCATCAGCTTTATGTTTAATCTTATAGATCCATTTGCAACCAATTGTGTGTTTGGTTAGAGGAAAAGGTATAACATCCCAAGTATGGTTGTCTTCCATGGCTTGGATTTCAACTCACATAGCTTCCTTTCAATGTTCAAAAGGGATGGCCTAGTGATAGAGCTGATGTTCATAGTGAGAGGATACAACTAGAGAGAAAGCTCGAAATTTTGGGAAAAGTTTTCAATATGATAAGAAAGGGGATATGGGATAGCGAGAAGAAGATGAAGGTAAAGGTTGTGATTGAGAAAGGCTACAATGGTAATCCTGAAGATATGAAGGAGGTTTTGATATTCGGTTTGATTTTCTTGGTTCAATTCTGGGTAAATGGAATGGGTTGAGAAATATCAATTTATATGTTTGGCAGAGGTGCTGTTGGTGTGTCTTTTGTAGGAGAATAAATAGGCTTCAAGATTAGGTGAAGATGGTGAGGGCAGAGGGTTATCAGTAGGTTAATTTATTGGATTGATATTGGGTGAAGATAAATCACTAGGTATGTTTGGATAAAGGATAGGTTTGGTTATTGACTAGTGGATGATATATAGGTCGGGTTGAGATGTCGATGTCAACTGACTTGGGAAGTACAATACTCTGAAAAAAAATAAGGTTGTTCATCTATAGGAGTGACTTAATGAAAAGGAAAAACTAACTCATGGAAGACTACATCTCAGGATGTAAAAAATTTATTGTTTTCAATATCAAACAATTTGTAAGCCTTCATACCATATGGATATCTAAAACAACAGGTGTAGCTCAAGGATCAAACTTGTTTCTGCCATTTTGTAAGGTAGATGTAAAACATAAACATCCAAATATTTTGAGAAGAGAATAGTCTGCTACTTTGCCATATAAGATCTCATATGGAGTTTTTCAGTTTAATAGAGGTGAAGGTGTTTGATTGATGAGAAATACAAATGTTAAAATGCTTTCACTCCAAAATTTCATTGGGATTCGAGACTGGAAAATAGAGTTCTAGCAACATTCATGATGTGTTGGTATTTTCTTTCAACAAAGAGTTTTGTTCTGGTCTTCCCACACAGGACAATGTATAACACCTTTTTGAAGAAAAAATTCAGTAAAAGACAACTCTGGGGCATTATCAAAATGAAAAACTTTGATTTCTTGTTGTATTGAGTTTCTATATAGGCAAAGAATTGTGGAATGATACGAATTACCTCAGATTTATTCTTCATTGAAAACACCCAAGTATATCTATTATGGTCATCAATCAAGTAAGAAAATATTTATAACAAGAATATGAATGTGTGGCAATAGGGCCCCAAACATCAGCATGTATAGTATAAAAAATAGTAGATGCTTTGTGATTATGATATTCAAATGATAATCTCTTTTGTTTGGCTAAAGGACATATTTCACATGGATGTGACTTATGCAACGAAGAAAAATCAAGTGATAGTATGTTCTTTAAAGCTGATAAACGAGAGATAAAGGGATGTCCATGAAGGAAATCAGACATGAGGATTTTCATGAGCAGCGGAATGATTGTTCCAAATTTCATTCGAAATTGAACCCTAACAATTACAATTAAGAAACGAAAACTTATAGGTCATGCACAATACAAAATTACAGCATGCTTTACAATGAGATCAAGGGATAAAATATCATACCTTTGAAGACTCATGCTTCAAACTCCCTCAATCACGAACGCTCGTTCCATCTGCAAGATAGCAACACACGAACGCTCGAACACAATGACCGCAACACAGCATGATCAACTGCAAACACGAACTCAACGATCTCCAAGATCACGAACCCAATGAACGACCTCCAAAACTTTGAACTCAGTCGAGTTAAATGAGGACACCACCACAATGGCTACCTTGGTATTCTCGTTGTGAGAATCATAAGTGTAGGCTCTGTGTGGACTTGGTTAGAGGAAGAGACTGGAGGAATAACATTCATGTAAACGATTGAGCTAGTGGAAGATGAGAAGAGTCTATCGTATAGACAAATGCTATATCGTTTAGAAGAAGGCAATCTATCGTATAAAAAATGGCCTGCGATCGTTTAGCTACAACCAGCTGAGTGAACTATCATATAGTGTCACTTCACGATCATTTAGTCTCTCTTTCAGCTATAGTTTAGTGAATTCAATTCACTTGATAGCAAACCATGAGTACTTTCCAAATTGAGTAACTCTCTCTAAATTTAGGGAAATATTTTTTCCTTTTTATCTCACTGTTACCATAAAACCACCAATAACCTCCCACTCAATTGGTTATTAGAGAAAAAGAGATAATTATTCAATAATTACTATTATTATAAATATATATGATGACCAACTTACCATATTATATTTATAACCTATAGTTTTAATATTTCATCTCATAAAACATATAAACCATAGCTCTTTTACTATTTTATGGTACTTAATATAAATCTCATTTACTTTAATTCTCCACTTGATGTATCTCATACATCACACCGATCATATCATATATAATCGAATTTTCTTTTGTCAATTTGAACATTTCAAATCAACACCAAGAACTGATTCTCAACTTGAATCCATTGAGCTACCAAGGGGACCTTATGGACCTGTAGCTTGAAGCTCCAACAGTATGTGAATAACTGACTAAACTCTTTAGTCACGGGATGCACCATCCGTTAACTGCTAGGCACTCCACTAAAGACCGACAGCTGCACTCTCTTTACTACAGATATATTTTGTGTCCATATTAATCAATCAACGGTGCAATAACCCTTCCCAGATCGCTCGTAAGTACAGCTAGACTAATAACCGTTATGCCCCTATAGTTATATCTAACTCCTTAAGTACCACTGATCCTTCTAATGAACATAAGTCATAGTCCTACTATGACTGAGTCCTTTCTTCGAAAGAAAAGTTGTGGCCACTATGTTTAAGACCCGGAATCAGACCTTAAAAGAGCAACGAAAAATCAAACATGTTGCTGAAAACAAAAACACATTGACCTACGTTAGGTTTTAAGCAAATACTCGTTGAAAAACATACAACATCCAATACGGATTAGCAAAACTAACATGAACCCCATGTGACATCTAGTTTCGCAATGACGCTCCAAAGGTTTAGGACAAAAGTCGCCGAATGGTGGTTAATTTATCCTTCTTCTGAATTGAGACATTCTCAACCAGCCATTAATACCAGAACAACTCTTGTTCCTATAATGACTGGTCATCATTGAGTTGGTCAAGAAATCATTAACTTACTTAACAATTTTCTGTCAGTGTGACCATTTTAGGTCCTAGAGTTCCACCCCAGACAGCCTATCCGAAGGGAAAAAATCTGATTGGGGCAAAAACTAAAGTGACCCTATCTATTTCTGGAGTTCATCTTGATATTGACCAACTGCACAAAACCCATCTGAAAGGGGACGCTCCCAGGGTGCCATGAGGTAGTGCAAGAATGATCTCACGGTGCAAACCAATGAAGAAGACCGTAGGACGTATTGACACACACCTTTCACCCACTTACTATAAATACTCTATTCGTCCACCTTCATATTGACTCATGCAAATACCATCCAAAGGGGGATGCTCCTAAGGTACTACGAGGCCAAGCATGAATCTCACAGTGTGAACATTTAGGGAGAAACGTGAGTGGAATCATTGACATATCATATACATCTCTTCCTCCCACTGAGTATTTTATAACCTAGGGTTAGTTTACTTAGAAAAAACACGGCTAAGAATTTTAACTAAGTGACTTTTTAGGTTTTCCCAAGAGTAACATTTACCTTGGATAGTTGAACAACTTTTGATCATCATCCCTTAAACTCTTTAACGGAGTCTTTGATCAACTGTCGCATGCTTGCAGAAAATCTATCTAATTCACCTTTCCAAGTAGGTTTCCAGGTAGGGGTGTTCCGTTTAGCTACGACCAGTTGAGTGAACTATCGTATAGTGTCAATCCATGATCGTTTAGCCTCTCTTTCAGCTATCATTTAGTGAATCCAATTCACTTGACAGCAAACCGTGAGTATTTTTCGAATTGAGTAACTCTCTCTAAATTTAGGAAATTTTTTTTCCTTTTTATCTCACGATTACCATAAAACTACCAATAACCTCCTACTCAATTAGTAATTAGAGAAAAAGAGATAATTATCCAATAATTAATATTATTATAAATATATATATGATAACCAACTTACCATATTATATTTATAACCTATAGTTTTAATATTTCATCTCAGAACATATAAACCATAACTCTTTTTCTATTTTATGGTACTTAATGTAAATCTCATTTACATTCATCCTCCACTTGATGTATCCCATATATCACATCGATCATATCATATATAATCGAATTTTCTTTTGTCAATTTGAACATTTCAAATCAACACCAAGAACTAATTCTCAACTTGAATTCATTGAGCTACCAAAGGGACCTTATGGACCTATAGCTTGAAGCTCCAACGGTACGTGAATAACTGACTAAACTCTTTAGTCATGGGATCCATTATCCGTTAACTGTTGGGCACTCCACTAAAGACCGATAGCTGCACTCTCCTTACTACAGATATATTTTGTGTCCATATTAACCAATCAACAGTGCGATAACCCTTCACAGACTGCTAATAAGTACAGCTGGGTCAATAACCATTATGCCCCCGTAGTTACATCTAACTCCTTAAGTACCATTGATCCCTCTAATGAACATAAGTCATAGTCCTACTATAACTGAGTCCTCTCTTCCAAAGAGAAGTTGTGGTCACTATGTTCAAAACCTGGAATCAGCTCTTAAGAGAGCAATCAATCTCTTGCTTTAGGGAAGGAGTGAATTCTATCTTGTGTAACTGAGTTCCCAGCTCCCGTATCAGACAAATCCCCAAAACAAATAGGCATCTGGATTTGGTAATCTGGCCACTCTCACCCTTACTAATCAAAGGATGGCCCTCAAAGGCAAGAGTTCCCAAAACACTAAAAATTAAAGTCATGTCACCTATGGTCGTTTAGATGAGATGTAAGTCTCAAGTACAACGACGTTATATAAAGAGATGAATCATCTCATAGTCCAGCCTTATACAAACTCTTTGTATAGAACACCCCTGCTCACACATCTCCACATGAATGGTCAGGATCTACCATCTATAGTAGTTCACAACACTTACAAACCTCTACAAAGTGGGTCGTATCCATAGTGTCACCAAGATCAGGTATCCCTTCTTAATCCTTATACTACAGACCTCTTTAGGTTATCACTTAAGGCATAATCCACTTGTATATCTCATATACATGCTTAAGTTTACATATAATAACCATGGAGCTTTGTTTATTGGATATGAGTAAATGCCAAATAAAATAACTCTTATTTTATTTATAACAATGTGTATAGTTTACAAACTACGAGACTCCGGGAGAATCAGGACACCAATCCCAACTGTCCAAGCCTGGAATGTCATATTTGTGAAGTATGGGACACAACATTGATAATAGAAGATGCTTGCACAGGATCAACAGCTTCATATGGCTTCTCTAGTAGGTACAATCCATCATGTAATCTATTCCTTCCAATCGTACTCAAAGTGGATCTTGCCTGAATATCACAACATTCATTTCAGAATTGTACAAATAGGGTATTATCAGACATAAGAGCACTGATAGATAGTAAATTGTATTGAAATTCTGGTATAAAGAGCACGTGATGGAGAGTAATTGATCCAAAGAGAACAACTGAACTGTTAGGAAACTTCAATCCTGCAAGAAAAGCAATACACATACACCACAAATCCCCAAAGAACAGAGATCTACTCTGGTAAATTTATTTATATGCTTCTTCAGGAAAATCAGTTCAATTAAGGGAAAACTCTCAAGGAACAAAAAAGAGAAAATAACCAGACAATTTCCAGCTTTCCAGAGGCTGGATCATCTCCTCAACAAATCCTTGCTTAATGTTCAAAAGATCCCCTCACCAATCTGTCACACACTCTTTTAAAATCGTTCTTCCTACCCTTAATGGTCCCCACCTTTAACAACCTCTTTGTAGATTCTGTTTTCTAATTTCCTATTTCTTCTATATTTACTTTCTTACCTCTGTATTTATTAGTATGTATTATTGGTGGCCTTACAATACCCCCCTGTTTTTTAGTCACCTTGTCCTCAAGGTGTAATTAAGGGTACTATTGCTTTATTCCCTCCATACTTTCCCATGTTGCCTCACTTTTCAGATATTTTCTCCATTTAGTTAGCCATTCTTCTCTCATCATCTCTGTATTCCATCGTAATCCTTTCTAACACCTTGTATGGCCCACAAAATCTCAGTGCAAGTTTCTCACATCGTCGTCTAGTTAATGTTTGTTGCCTATATGGTCTAAGTTTGAGGAAAACTAGATCTCCCACTTCATACTAAACTTCTCTCCTATGTTGGTATGCATACCTTTTCATCCTTTCTTGGGCTAGCTGTAGGTGTTCTTTTAAAGCCACTAAGGCTCTGTTCTTTTCAACCAATTGTTGTTCCAATGTGTTGTTAGTTGTCTTCTGATCCCCATAAGAGACTAGAGGTGGAACTAGTCTTCCAAAAACAGTCGTATATGGTGTCATGTAGATTGAGGAGTGGAATGCGGTATTATACCTAAAGGAACTCAATTTAAAGAGATCCTTGTGCAGAAGCGGATAGTCCAAATTCCATTTTAATTGAAAAAACAAATTTACAGTAAACATATAAAATATGCATTTTAAACAAATTACAGCTTGCATTTGTAAAGAAAAAGAGTTCAAGAGATTATACCTTTGACAAACATTTATTCATGTAAAA
This sequence comes from Benincasa hispida, assembly GCF_009727055.1. Taxonomy (NCBI): domain Eukaryota; kingdom Viridiplantae; phylum Streptophyta; class Magnoliopsida; order Cucurbitales; family Cucurbitaceae; genus Benincasa; species Benincasa hispida. Next base: position 62,608,476 of record NC_052352.1, on the reverse strand, counting down.
TCCTGGAACTGTCACGAACTTAAAAACAACAACAAGCTTGAAAACCCTCTTCAAGAATCTCGAATCAAAACAGAAGACATGAGTTGTGGGCTCTGACTATTTTGGTAAGGAGGGAGTTTGAGTTTTTTAGGAAGAAGATTAAAGAAAATACATAATATTTATGCTCTCTATCATATAGAAAACTTCAATCATGTAGTGTTTCTTAACCGTATTGAAGAAAAGAAAATTATTTTTCATTTATTCCAATTTGCCATAAAACTATTTAACCACCCACTAAGGTGGTTGGAGAGAAAAGAGGAATAATGATCCAAAATAATAAAATAAATATAAATAAATATGATAACCAACTTATAATATCTTATTTATATTAAACTATATGTTATATCAAATATAATACATAATCTATAGTTTTAATATTGTATCATATACAATAAAAATTATAGTTCATTTTCTCTATTTTATGGCATTTAATATAAATCATATTTATATTAAATTTTAATAACTATTTGAATCTCATTCAAATATTTATTTCCTCCAATCAAATAATAATGTATCAAATACATTAGAAAAATTTATCATATATAATTGAATCAATTTAATTATATCATATATAATAAAATTCCCTTTTATTAATTTGAACAATTCAAATTAACCCAAAAATTGATTCTCAACTAAATCCTTTGAGCTACCAAGGGGACCTTATAGACCTGTAGCTTGAAGTTCCAACGGTACATGAATAATTAATTAAACTCTTTAATTAAATTATCCACTATCCGTTAACTGTCGGGCACTCCACTAAAGACCGAAAGTTGCACTCTTCGCACTACAGATATATTTCTATGTCTATTGGATATAACTAATCAACAGTATGATGACCCTTTACAAATTGCTCGTAAGTACAACTGGGCCAAATTACCGTTTTGCGCTTGTAGTTACATCTAACTCTACTACTGATCCCTCTAATGAACAATAAATCATAGTCCCACTATGACTAAACTCCTCTCGGGCTAGGAAAGGGTGTGGCGCCATATTGTTCAAGACCTAGAATCAGCCCTTAAGGGAGCAATTTATCTACTTATCCCTGCTTCGGGAAAGGAGTGAATTCCATCTTGTGTAGCTGTGTTCTTAGCTCCCCAATAAGACGAATCCCCAAAATGGTAGGCTTTTTGAGTGGCGATCTAGGCACTCTCACCCATACAAATCAAAGGACCACCCTTATAGGCAGGAGTTCACAACTCACTAAGGATTAAAATCATGTTACCTATGGTCATCCTGGTGAAATGAAAGTCCCTATTATGAACGGTGTTATATAATGAGACTAAACATTTCGGGGTCCAGCCTTATATAAACTCCTTTGTATAGAATATCCCCGCTCGCATGTCTAATACATGAATGATCAGGATCATATCATTTGTAGCACTTTACAAAATTTGTAACACCTACAAAGCAAGCCATACTCGTAGTATCACAAGGATAAAGTACCCAGTCTTATCCATATACTACAGACCATTTAGGTTATCACTTAAATATGATCCACCTGTATGTCTTCACATACATAATTAAGTTACAATGATAACCTTAGATGTTAGTTTATTGTTTTGTGGTTAATGCAACTAAAATATCACATATTTTATAGACAAAGTGAATAGAAAATATCATATATTATTAATCACATAAGAGTTTGTTCGTTCAAAGTTTACAAACTATAGGACCCTACGAGATTCAGAGCATCAACCCCAACAATCCTAATATTTAGCCCAAGGAATAAATTTATACCATTTTCTAGGTTGCTCATTACAGAAGCATCTAAGATATGTTTACACAATATGGTTTAACTCTTTCAGTTTGTCCATCTGTTTGCGAGTGAAAAGCTATACTCCTTTTCAATGCTACGTTGTGTACTCTACATAGCTTGACCCAAAAGCTACTGATGAAAATTTTGTCCCTATCTGAGGCAATCAATCTAGGAAACCCGTGATGATGGGCTACTTCCCAAATAAATACCTTAGCTACTCTCTTTGTTGTGAATGGATGACTTGGAGGAATGAAATGGCCATACTTGGATAATCGATCGACCACCACCATCAACGAATCCTTGCCATTAGACTTCGATAAGCCTTCTATGAAGTCCATAGATATATCTTCCTATACTCTATCTGGTATAGGTAATGGTTGGTGTAACCCCACAAGAGCTAAGGCCTCAGATTTATTCTTTTGGCAGATCAAACATTCAGCCACGTATTTCTTGACATCCTCTTTTTTACCTTTCCAATATAGCTCCCTGCCAGTCATTTATATGTTCTTAAATAGCCCAAATACCTTCCTAGTATTGAGTCATGGAAGGTTGACAACAAGGTTGGTATATAAGTTGAAGTCCTCGACATAACTAGCCTCCCTTTGTAGAACAGAATCCCTAGTGACAATGAGAACTTTTTAATACTTAAAGGATCCTTTTCTAGCTGTTCTCTAATTCCTTAGAGTTCCTCGTCCTCTCTTACTTCCCTTTGCACCATTTGAACATCAATCAGAGAGGGAGTTACTAAGGTGGTCAATTCTACTGATATAGGCAGGCGTGAGAGTGCATCTGGGCCTTTATTGTTCAACCCCGGTAATAGATAATTTCAAAATCATAGCCTAAGAGTTTGGTCAACCATCTTGGGTACTGAGGTTGTATCTCCCTTTTCTCTAGTAAGAACTTGAGTGTTTTTTTATCAGAAAACATGGTAAACTTACATCCCAATAAGGATATGGTCTCCATTTTTGGACTGAAAGAACCACTGCCATTAGTTCCCGTTCATATATGTGAAAGATCTCTTATTCAAGAGAACCCATGAGCGGAAGCAAGATCTTTCCAAGCCCATTGTGACAGAATTAAAGGCATTCACAAACATACAGAACAGTTATGCATCTTCTAACAAATTACAGCATGCTTTCATAATTAAATACAAAAGGAGGGAGACACTTACCTTTGAAGAATGTTTCTTCTGAAGAATCTCACTCTCGTGAAGAACTGGAACAACAACCTCTTGCTGTCGCTACAATCGTTTAGTCAATCTCTCGTTGTCGCTTAAATCATGAACTATCTTCACCACGAACAAGCACTCTTAGACACCACCACTCGGCAACCTTGGTATTCTCAGAGTGAGAATCTAGGAGATCTGGGCTATGTTGGATTTAGTAGAGGGATGGAGGTAGAAAAAAATTGAACTATACAATCAAGCAAGTGGGAGAATGAACTGGTCTATCGCATAGATTGAGATGCTTGATCGTTTAACAAATCTAGCTAAGTACATGATCGTTTACAAAAACAAACTTGATTGTTTACACGATTGTTTAGTAAATCTCGCTTGGCACGCGATCGTTTAGTAAATCACTTTACACGATCGTTTAGAGAAATGTGCTTACATGATCGTTTAGGCTCTTGCTTAGAAGGTTATCGTGTAGTCTCTCGTCAGCTAAACGATTAATAATGCTCTAATGAAGCGATGTATCTCAAAATGAAAAAAAAAAAAAAAAAATTCATTTTATCCTTCAGTTATGAAAACTGAACATAACCTCCGACTTTCACGCATGGTTAAAGGAGAAACCACCCACAATTATCATATATTTTTTTTTAATTATAAATAAATATAATAACTAACTTATCATATTATATTCATAACCTATAGTTTTAATATCACATCATATGTAACATTTAAACCAGACTTTTTCTCCTTTACTTAATATAAATCATATTTATATCAAATTCCTCCAAATCATGTATCCTATACATCATATCAATTAATCACATATAATTGAACCATTTTAATTATATCATATATAATCAAACTTCCTCTTGTTAATTTGAACACTTCAAACTAACCCAAAAACTGATTCTCAACTTGAATCCATTAAGCTACCAAGGGGACCTTATGAACCTGTAGTTTGAAGCTCCAACGGTATGTGAATAGCTAACTAAACTCTTTAATCACGAGATCCACCATCCGTTAATTATCGGGCACTCCACTAAAGACCGACAACTGCACTCTTCTTACTACAGATATATTTCTGTGTCCATCGGATATAACCAATCAATAGTACGACAACCCTTCACAGATCCTCGTTGAGATCCGCATCTCCATGCTTCGAAACTTCATCACGAACGACTCGACTAACTCAAACTCTTTGAATTACAGACTTGATTGCAAGTTAATTACGCCCAAAAGCACATGGGCTCTTACAAATTAACACTTTGTAATTGAAGAAAGCTTTAACTAAAAGCAATTAAACCCGAAAACATTCATCAACGCCATCCACAAATGCACTTAACAATAAAACACAAATGCAGAAAACCCATCAAGGTTGTAAAAGAAGTTCAAAACCGAATTGAAATTTGGAATATCAGAACAACCTGGCTCTGATACCAATTGAAGGAAATCGAACACAAGAATTACCATGAGCAGCGGAAAAATCATTCCAAATTACAATCGTATATGTACTTTACAATTACAGTCACGAACAGAAACATACGGCTATGCATGAATTATAGAAATTACAGCATGATACTACAAATGATCAAGGAGAAACACTAATTCATTGGCCCAACTTCACATTTTGGCTAACATACCTGATGTTTTGGCCAAGAGGCTTGAGAACATGGTTATTGCACGCGAGATCATGGACTCACTAGAAGATTTGTTTGAACGTCAGTTCTTACTTTTCAAGCATAAAGGGATGGATGATGAAACCAGTAGTGTCAGTTGTTCTAACACTGATCCCACTACTCTCTAAAAGAGAAAACAAGACAATAAATCTAATTTATTGGTCTTGGAGACGTGTTTGGTAGAGAATGATGATTCTGTCTGGATCTTAGATTCGGGTGCTACCAATCATGTTAGTTTCTCTTACCAAGGATTCAGTTCCTGGTAAACTATGCCACAAGGAGAGATGACTCTATGAGTCGGTACTAATGAGGTTATTTCGGATGTTGCTGTAAGCAGGCTGAAGTTATTTGTTGATAAGAAACATTATCTGTTACTGTATGATGTTTTAGTAGTTTCTCATACTAAGAGAAGCTTAATCTCGGTTTCTTGTCTCAATGAACAAGGGTATACCGTCTTCTTTTCTAAGACTAAATTGTTTATTTTTAAGAATGGAATGGAGATTGGTTATGGTTCAATGGAAAGTAACTTATATGTACTAAGGTCGTTAGTCATCAAAGCCTTGTTTAACACTGAAATGTTCGATACGGAAACAACAACTAAAAGACCAAAGGTTTCTCCTAAGAAAAACACCCATCTTTGGCATCTAAGGTTAGGTCACATCAACCTCAATAGGATTGAGAAGTTGGTGAAAAGTGGACTTCTAAAGAGTTTAGAAGAAAACTCCTTGCCGGTGAAGGCAAGATGACCAAACGACCTTTTACTGGAAAAGGTTACAAAGCCAAGAAAGCCTTAGAGCTTATACATTTAGACTTCTGTGGTCTGATGAATGTTAGAGCTCAAGGTGGGTATGAATATTTCATCTCTTTCATAGATGATTATTCAAGGTTTGGGTATTGCTACCTAATATAACATAAGTCTAAAGCCCTTGACAAGTTCGAGGAGTATAAGTCTGAAGTTGAAAACTTGTTAGGTAAGAAGATAAAAATACTATGATCTGATTGTGGTGAAGAGTATATGGACCTCCAATTCCAGAACTACATGATAGAACATGAAATTGCGTCCTAACTCTTGGCCCCTAGTACACCTCAGCAGAATGGAGTATCAGAAAGGAAAAACAGAACCTTGTTGGACATGGTTCGGTCTATGATGAGTTATGCTCATCTTCCAGACTCGTTTTGGGGTTTTGCAGTGGAGATTGCATGTTATATCCTGAACAACATTCCCTCGAAAAAAATTTCTGAAACACCTTTTGAGTTGTGGAGACGCCGTAAATGTATTTTACGCCACTTCAAGATTTGGGGTTGTCTGACACATGTGCTAGTAACTAACCCAAAGAAGTTGGAACCGCATTCGAAGGTTTGCCTCTTTGTAGGCTACCCCAAGGAAACGAGAGGTGGATACTTCTATGATCCAAGTGAGAACAAAGTGTTTGTTTCTACAAATGCTATCTTTATGGAAGAAGACCACATGAGGGATCATAAGCCACAAAGTAAGCTCGTTTTGCGTGAGATCTCTAATGAGACTGAGACTTCTGAGGGTTCAACAAGATTTGTTGAGCAGGTCAACAGATCAACAAGGGTTATTACGGTCGGAACATCTAGTCAATTAGCTCAAGAGTTGAGACTGTCTTGATGTAGTGGGAGGGTTATGAACCCACCGAATCACTACATGGGTTTGACTGAAGCCCAAAACATCATTACGAATGATGGGGTCGAGGATCCGTTGTCTTTTAAGAAAGCAATGGAGGATGTTGACAAAGATGAATGGGTTAAAGCCATGAACCAGGAAATGGAGTCTATGTACTTCAATAATGTCTGGGAGCTTGTTGATCCACCTGATGGGGTAAGACCTATTGGGTGTTAATGGATCTATAAGCGAAACAGATGTGTAGATGGAAAGGTACAAACCTTTAAGGCTAGACTCATGACAAAGGGTTATACCCAGGTTGAGGGAGTTGACTATGAGAAAATTTTCTCACCTGTTGTCATGCTCAAGTCTATCCGGGTTCTCCTATCCATAGCCACATTTTATGATTATGAAATATGACAAATGGACGTCAAGACTGACTTTCTTAATGGTAATCTTGAGGAGACTATCTATATGACTCAACCAGAGAGGTTCATAGTTCCAGATCAAGAGTAAAAAGTTTGCAAGCTTAATAAGTCCATTTATAGGCTGAAACAAGCATCTAGATCGTGGAACATCAGATTTGACACTGTGGTCAAGTTGTTTGGCTTTGATCAGAACATTGATGAGCCTTGTGTTTACAAGAAGATCATCAAAAGCTTAGTAGCTTTCCTGTTACTGTATTTGGATTATATCCTACTCATTGGGAATGATATACGGTATCTGACTGACATTAAGAAATGGCTAGCTACCCAGTTCCAAATGAAATATTTGGGCGAGGCATAGTACATTCTAGTGATCCAGATCATTCTGGATCGTAAGAAAAAATAGTTAGCCTTATCTCATGCATCATATATTGATCAAATGTTGATCAGTTATAGGATGCAAGATTCCAAGAAGGGTTTGTTACCCTTCAAGCATGGAATCATTTTGTCTAAGGATCAATGTCCTAAGACATCTCAAGAGGTTGAGGAAATGAGACGGATTCCCTATGCTTCAGCTATAGGAAGCTTAATGTATACGATGTTGTGTACCAGACCCGACATTTGCTATGCAGTAGAGACTGTCAGTCGGTATCAATCCAATCCATGATTTGATCACTTGACGGCGGTTAAGACGATCCTCGAGTATATTTGAAGAATGAGGGACTACATCCTCGTGCATGGAGATAAGGATCTAATCCTTGCAGGATACATGGACTCTGACTTTCAGACCGATAGAGATTCTCGCATATCGACATCAGGGTCAGTTTTCACTCTGAATGGAGGGGTTGTAGTCTGGCGAAACATCAAGTAAGGATGCATCGCGGACTCCACTATGGAAGCCAAATACGTAGCGGCTTGTGAAGCAGCTAAGAAGGTTGTTTGGCTGAAGAAATTCCTTTCATATTTGGAAGTTGTTTCAAATATGGATTTTCCTATCACTCTGTATTGTGATAACAGGGGAGCTATGGCAAATTCAAAGGAGCCTTGGAGTCATCGTCAGGGTAAGCACATAGAGCAGAAATACCACTTGATAAGGGAGATTGTGCATCGAGGTGATGTGATAGTCACGAAGATCGCATCGAAGCACAACGTTGCTAATCCCTTTACAAAGGCCCTGACGGCTAAAGTGTTCAAGGGTCACGGTCTACGAGACATGTGACACTTTTTTTAGGGCAGGTGGGAGATAATACTGGGGTATTGTATATTGTACATGTTTTTTATCGTATTGTACATTAGTCTCCCGAGGCATTAGGACAAGTGGGAGATTGTTGGGATTTGTGTCTTAATTCTCCCAGAGTTTCGTTGTTTGTAATGATAAACATTGTTTGATGAATAAAATAACTGTTATTTCATTCTGGCATTTACTCATATCTAATAAACAAAGCTCCATGGTCATCTTATGTAAACTTAAGCATGTATTTGTGATATACAAGTGGATCAGGACTTAAGTGATAACCTAAATAGGTCTGTAGTATAAAGATTAAGGGCGGGATACTTGATCCTAGTGACACTACGGATACAGCCCGCTTTGTAGAGGTTTAAAAGTGTTATAAACTACTACAGATGGTAGATCCTGACCATTCATGTGGAGACGTGCGAGCGAGGGTATCCTATACAAAGAGTTTGTATAAGATTGGACCACAAGATGACTAGACTCTGTATATAACGTCGTTGATTCTAGAGACTTACATCTCACCTAAATGACCATAGGTGACACGACTTTAATCCTGAGTGTTTTGGGAACTCCTGCCTTTGAGGGCGGTCTTTTGATTAGTATGGGTGAAAGTTGCCAGATTGCCAACTCAACATACCTACCTTTTGGGGGATTTGTCTGATCTGGGAGCTGGAAACTCATTACACAAGATGGAATTCACTCCTTTCCCGAAGTAGGGATAAGTAGAGAGATTTCTCCCTTAAGGGCTGATTTCAGGGCTTGAACATAGTGGCCACAGCTTCTCTTTAGAAGAGAGGACTCAGTCATAGTAGGACTATGACTTATGTTCATTAGAGGGATTAGTGGTACTTAAGGAGTTAGATGTAACTACAGGGGCATAACGGTTATCGGCCGAGTTGTACTTACGAGCGATCTGTTAAGGGTTGTCACACTGCTGATTGGTTAAGATTAACACATAATACATCTATGGTAAGAAGAGTTTAGTTGTCGGTCTTTAGTGAAATGTCTGACAATCAACCTAAAATCTGATTCTCAATCGCATTTCCATGCTTCGAAACTTCATCACGAACAACTCGACTAACTCCAACGGTACATGAATAACTGACTAAACTCTTTAGTCATGGGATCACCATTCATTAACTGCCAAGCACTCCACTAAAGACCGACAACTGAACTCTCCTTACCACAGATGTATTATATGTCCATCTTAACCAATCAGCAATACAACCCTTCACAGATCGCTCGTAAGTACAGCTGGGCCAGTATTCCCCTGTAGTTACATCTAACTCTTTAAGTACCACTGATCCCTCTAATGAACATTAGTCATAGTCCTACTATGACTGAGTCCTCTCTTCCAGAGAGAAGTTGTGGCCACTATGTTCAAGCCCTGGAATCAGCCTTTAAGGGAGCAATCTCTCTACTTATCCCTACTTTGGGAAATGAGTGAATTTCATCTTGTGTATTGAGTTCCCAGCTCCCAAATCAGACAAGTCCTTAAAAAGTAGGCATATTGAGTTGGCAATCTGGCCACTCTCACCCATACTAATCAAAAGACCGCCCTCAAAGCCAGGAGTTCCCAAAACATTCAGGATTAAAGTCGTGTCACCTATGGTCATTTAGGTGAGATGTAAGTCTCTAGAATCAACGACGTTATATACAGAGTCTAGTCATCTAGTGGTCCAATCTTATAAAAACTCTTTGTATAGGATACCTTCGCTCGCACGTCTCCACATGAATGGTCAGGATCTACCACCTGTAGTAGTTTATAACACTTTTAAACCTCTACAAAGCGGGTTGTATCCGTAGTGTCACTAGGATCAGATATCCCATCTTAATCCTTATACTGCATACCTATTTAGGTTATCACTTAAGTCATGATCCACTTATATATCATATATGCATGCTTAAGTTTACATAAGATAACCATGGAGCTTTGTTTATTGGATATGAGTAAATGCCAGAATGAAATAACATTTATTTTATTCATAAAACAATGTGTATCATTACAAACAACGAGACTCCGGGAGAATTAGGACACTAATCCCAACACGAGGAAGGAGTGAATTCCATCTTGTGTAGCTAAGTTCCCAACTCCCCAATCAGACGAATCCTCAAAGTGGTAGGTTTGAGTCGGCAATCTGGCCACTCGCACCCATGTAAATCAAAGAATCGTTCTCATAGGTAGGAGTTCTCAACTCACTCAAGATTAAGGTCATGTTACCTATGGTCATCCTAGTGAAATGAAAGTCTCTATCATGAATGGCGTTATATAACGAGACTAAACACTTCGTGGTCTGGTCTTATACAAACTCCTTTATATAGGACACCCCCGCTCGCATGTCTCTACATGAATGATCAGGATCATACCATTTGTAGTACTTTACAACACTTGTAACATCTACAAAGCGGGTCGTATCTGTAGTATCACCAGGTTTCTCTCCTTTATCCATATACTACAAACCATTTAGGTTATCACTTAAGGCATGATCCACTTGTATGTCTCCACATACATGCTTAAGTAACAACGATAACCAGGGATCTTAGTTTATTGGTTTGTGGTAAATGAAACTAAAATATCTCATATTTCAAAGACAACAGTAAAGAAAATATCTCATTTTATTACATTACAAGGGTTTGTTCATACAGGTGTTTACAAACTATAGGACCTTACGAGATTTAGGGCATTAGCCCCAATAAGATGGACTTCCCTTGTGCACGTGCTGACAAAGCTTGGCTAAAATACACTATAGGTCGATGTTCTTGCAAAATTACAACTCCCAACCCCAGGCTTTAAGCATTAGTCTCTATGGTGAAGGGTAACTCGGAACTTGGTAATGCTAAGACAGGAAGTATCATCATCGCCTTCTTGAGATCCTTGAACGATTTTGTGGCCTCCTTGATCCATTTGAATGAATCTTTTTGCAGCAATCTGGTCAATGGTAATGCCACAACCCCATAGTCTTTTACAAATCTCCGATAATATTCGGTAAGCCCCAAAAATCCCTTCAATTCAGTGATGTTCCTTGGGATAGGCTACTACTGCATAGCTCGAACTTTCTTCCCATCTGCTTCTACCCCCTCAGCTGATACCCGATGGCCTAAATATTGGATCCTTTGCTATTCGAATTGGCATTTCTTCCAATTGGCACGTAGTTGATTATCTCGCAAGACATTCATCACCATTCCTAAGTGTTTGTTATGAGTGTCCTCATCAGGACTAAAAACCAAAAAATCATTAAAAAAAAAAAAAAAAAAAACACCAACACGCACCTTCTCAAAAATGGTCGAAAGATCTGATTCATCAAGGCTTGGAACGGGGCGTTGGTCAATCCGAATGGCATTACTAGGAATTCGTAGTGCCCTTTATGAGTTCGGAAAGCCGTTTTTTCCATATCTGATTCGTGCACTCTTAACTGATGGTAGCCCGACTTCAAGTCCAATTTGGAAAATATCGTTGACGCATATAGTTCACCCAATAGCTCTTCAATTATGGGAATTGGAAATTTATCCACTATCGTGATCTGATTGAGGCGTTGATAATCTACACAAAATCTCTATCCCCCATCTTTTTTTAACTAAGAAACTGGGGTTAAGTAGGGACTTTGGCTAGGGCGTATGATCTCTACTGTTAACATCTCATTCACCAAAGTCTCTAGCTCATTCTTTTGGTCATAGTTGTACCTATAAGGCCTTACATCCTAATTCTCCCAGAGTCTCATAGTTTGTAAATAGTTGTACACATTGTTATTAATAAAATAAGAGTTATTTTATTTTCATTTAATCATATCTGATAAACAAAGATCCATGGGTATTTTATGTAAACTTAAGCATGTATATGAGTTATACAAGTGGATCATGCCTTAATTAATAACCTAAATGGTCTACCGTATAAGGATAAAGGAGGGATACCTTATTCTAGTGACACTACAGATACGACCCGCTTTGTAGAGATTTACAAGTGTTGTGAACTACTACAGATGGCCTGATCCTGACCATTCATGTGGAGACATGTGAACGGGAGTGTCCTATACAAAGAGTTTGTATAAGACCGCATCACGAGATGATTCGTCTCTTTATACGACGTCGTTCGTGATAGAGACTTACATCTTACTAAAATGACCATAGGTGACATGACCTTAATCCTCTGTGTTTTTTGAACTTCTGCCTATGAGAACGGTCCTTTGATTAGTATGGGTGAGAGTGGCTAGATTGCCGACTCAAATATACCACTTTGGGGATTTGTCTGATTGGAGAGTTGGGAACTCAATTACACAAGACGAAATTCACTCCTTCCCTGAAGTAGGGGTAAGTAGATAGATTGCTCCCTTAAGGGCTGATTCCGGGGCTTGAACAATATGGCGCCACACACTTTCTCATGGCCCAAGAGGTGTTCACTCATAGTAGGACTATGACTTCTTGTTCATTAGAGAGATCAGTGGTACTTAAGGAGTTAGATGTAACTATAGGGGTAAAACGGTAAATTGGCCCAACTGTACTTACGAGCGATCTGTGAAGGGTTATCGCACTATTGATTGGTTGATATGGACAGAGAAATATATCTGTAGTGAGAAGAGTGCAGCTGTTGGTCTTTAGTGGAGTGCTCGACAGTTAACGGATGGTGGATCTCATGACTAAAGTGTTTAGTCAACTATTCACGTACCGTTTGAGCTTCAAGCTACAGGTCCATAAGGTCCCTTTGGTAGCTCAATGAATTCAAGTTGAGAATTAGATTTTGGGTTGATTTAAAGTGGTCAAATTAACAAGAGGAAATTCAATTATATATGATATAATTGGTGTGATGTATGAGATATATCAAGTGGAGGAATTAATGTAAATATGATTTACATTAAGTACCATAAAATAGAAAAAGATCTATGTTTTATATGTTTCATGAGATGAAATATTAAAACTATAGGTTATAAATATAATATGATAACCATTATATGATAATTAAATTTTTTTTCTAATAACGATTGAGTGGGAGGTTATTGGTGGTGTTATAGTAACCGCGAGATAAAAGAATAATTGTTTTCCTAAAATTAGAAGTTACCTCATTCAAAAATAAATCGCGGATAAACTATCAAGTGAAAGAGTTTCACTAAGCGATAGCATTGACAGGGACTAAACAATCATGCATCTTTGATTATATTATAGTCATTCTGCTGATCGTTGCTACACGATCGAGTGGCATAGTCTATTCGATAGACTTCCGTTTACTAAACGATCGAGTACATCATCTATACGATAGACAGCTTCTTATCTCCCACTTGCTCGATCGTAGTCCTCCAGTCTCTTCCTCAAGCCAAGATCAGACAGAGCCCATAACTCCTGGATTCTCATACTGGGAATATCAAGGTAACCATTGTGGTGGTGTCCTTACTCAGTTCGTGGATCGAGTGAGACTCGATTAGGTTCGTGGAGGCTGTGTTCGTTGTGTTCGTGTTGTTCTGGTTGTTGCGTTCGAGAGTTGTTGTGGACGCATTGTAGATTGATCGAGGGATTCGTGAAGAATGGTTCTTCAGAGGTATGCATCCTCTATCCCTTGTATCATCGTTTAGCATGCTATAATTTCGTTTTGTGCATGAACTATTAGATTCTGTTTTTAGACTGTAATTGTTTGTATTCAATTCAAATAGAATTTGGAACGATCCCTTCCGCTGCTCATGGAAATCCTCGTGTTTGATTTCCTTCATCCCTCTCCTTAGTTAGAATTCGATGGTCCACTTCCCTTTTGGGTGGGAGGGACATGGGGGTTCAAAAATGTCTTTGAACTCTTCCAACAACTCTTGTATACCATTTGCCCCTTCTTCTTCTTCTTCTTCACCCTTTGTTTTGTTTAGTAGTTCTTCCAGAGGCTCGGGATCCAAAGGTTGACATTCCACTACGAAACCCAAATCATCTTCTTCCCATGTCTGAGTCAACGCCTTGAGTGAGACCTCCTATGCGATCAAGGTCGAATCTCCCTTCAGAGTGATTCTCTAATCACCTGTTATGAATGTCATCGTTAAAGTTGACCAATGGACTTCCATAGATCCCATGTTACATAACCAAGTCATTCCAAAAATCACGTCTACTCGTTCCAACTCCAATGGAAGGAAGTCCTCGGTTATAGTTACTTCTGGTAATACCACAATGACAGCCTTACATATTCCCTTCCCTCTGATCGCTTCCTCGTTCCCCACTATAACTCCATAATTTGTTGTCTCTGTTAGAGGAATGTTCAACTCACTAATCAGCTTTTGATGTATGAAATTGTGGGTAGCCCTGCAATCAATCATGATCACAATTTCTCGCCCTGCTAACATTCCTTTGAGCTCCATAATGCCCTTCCCTACTAGACCCAAGATCGACTAGAGAGCTATTTCAATATTCTCTATGACTTCCAAAGCTTTGGCCTCTGGTACTTCAACTGTCTCCTCCCCTAGCTCTTCCTCGATAACCTCCTCTTCTTGAAAAATAAGTAAACTTAAAGCCCACGATTCCCTTGCCTTGCAACGGTGTCCTGATGAGTATTTTTCATCACATTGAAAACAAAGACCCTTCTCCCTCCTCTCCTTGGCCTCCACGTCAGTTAGCCATTGAAAAGTCTTTAGGGATATCTTCTTTTTCATATTATTCTTGTCAAGGGTACTTACGGCTATCTTTGGGCTAGCATGGGAGGTCGTTTTTTTCTGAGCCGTCCCTTGGGCCTGGTTTATAGCCTCCTTCGACTTCTGCAGGGTTGTATTTCTATCACTCACTGCTTGGGCCTCCTTTATACAAGCATCAAGCCCAGTCAGATGGCGACTGATGACCTTAACCTTAAATTTTAGTTTCAACCCATTGAGAAAAGTCTCCTCTAGCTACTTTGGGTATTGAGGCAACAAACATTTTGAACTGCTTCCTATAATCCTCATATGTCCCCTCTTGTTTGATTCGAAGCAACTGGGAGAGAAGGGATTGTTCTTGTTGAACAACTAATGAAAAGGCTTTATTGATTATTGGAAGATGATCCATGAGAAGGATCTGAGATCGAGCATGATTGTAATCATCATTTAACCCTATCAGAAAATACAAAAGGTATTCAAACTGAATGAATTCTTCGATTGATCTAACACAACCACATGTGCATCTCGGACGATATGTATTCATCCCATAGACTTTTAATCTTGGAAAAATACATTGTGACTGATTCTTTTTCTTGTTTCAAGGTAGATAATCCATGTTTCAATCGAAAAATGTGGGGTTCATTTCTTTTCTGAAACCGATCTTGAAGATCAAGCCATATTTCTTGAGCAAAGTTGGTGAAGAGAATACTTGATAAGATTCCTCTTGATACATAATTTAAAATCCATGCGATCACAACATTGTTGTTTCGAATCCAGAGAGGAAGTAAATCACCTGTCGATTGAGAAATTGATCCGTCAATGAACCCTAGTTTGTTGCGAATTGATAGTGCAAAAATCATCAAGCGGCTCCAATTTGCATAGTTGTTGTCTGTGAGAGGTTCAGTTACAAGAACAAGGTTCGAAGGGTCACTGTGATGAAGAATATAGGGATTGTTGTGAGAAGTTATATATGGATCTTGATGAAAATTTGAAGAATCGGTTGATTGAGTAGAAGATGTTGGAATATTAGGCGGAAAGTTGATCAAAATATCAGTCGATGGTGGTGGTGGCGGAGGAGGAGGATCGTTGAATATAGGATTGGGATTCATTATTTTGGCGCACGAGGGAAAAAACGAAGAAGTGGGATTTAAAAAACTTCTAATACCATATTAGAATTGTAGAAGATGAAATCTTGGAGGAAAAAAAATTCCTAGTCATACTTTTATTCCTCAATGATTATGTATTTATACATCATATAATAATGTAAAAAGACCATAAAGGGCATAACAAAAACTTCATTAACAAAACGATATAACCGATATCTAACTAATCAGTTTTATATCTAATATCTACCATGCAGCATGCATCTTTAAAATTCAAATTTCAGCATTTTTTTTTATTGTGTTTTATTATTTTCTCATAGTAGCAATGACATTAAATATCACATGATTATTAAATATTATAATTAAATTTACTGTCACCCATTAACTTAAGTTTTTTGGTCAATCAGTAATTTGAGATGGTATTAAAGTAAATAGTCTAAGAAAGATCTTGTGTTTCAAGCCCACAAATGAGAGGGAGTGTTAGAAATTATAATTAAATTAAGTTTTTAGTCAATTGGTGATTTAAGATTGTATAGGTCCTATATTCAAACCCCTGCAATCCCAATTATAATTGATGATATATAATTAAATTCATGTTCAGCTATCAACTTATAAACCTTTAGGTCAGTCGATGATTCAAGAACTTAGTAAAGAATTATGCATTATCGAAATCTGAGATGAACCGAGACTTTTGCCTTTTGAAGAGATCAAATTTATTAGTCAATATCTGTCAAATTAATTCTTTCATATATTGCATCTTTGCATCTTTATCACATCCACCCTTAAATTTGATAAGTTTTTAGCTTTAACCTATTGAAAAATTTGCTATACATTAACCAATCCCTTTTGGTCTCACCTTAAAAAACGTAAGTACAATGTATGAAGAAATAAACCTTTTGGTCTCGTCTTAAAACCTAAAACTAGATATTCCAACTTAGTACAACCTACGGAAAAACAAAAATACTCAAATTGTACGTCGAACGGTTAGATTGGGGATAAAATTTGTTAGCCCTAGTATTACATTATCTTATTTTACAACTTACTAAATGAAAAACCACTCAAATAAGCGTACATAAAATCATTTAAATGAAGTGTATTAAAAAACATGACGTAATATTAATAACATGATAAGATTAGAAATACACTTAAAATGGTATTAAAAATGTGAATCGTTTTTGTAAAGCCAAATAAAATTGATGTGTTGCTCGTTTAATGAATAAATGAATTAATTTCTGTAGAAGTTGAATATAACACTATCTATTTTAAAAATCTCGTGCAATATTTACATAAATGTAAATATTAAACATCTCTAAATTATACATAGTATCTCAAGAAACATTTCTTTAAGATCCAAGAAATACTCATATTCCTTTAATAATCATTGAAGTATCTATGATGAAGAACCTACCGCCTCCTCAATTTGTTAAAAGGGAGAAAGTAAAATCAGAAGAAAGTTAAGAGAAATTTCGTAAGAGTGAGAAAAAGTGAATGAATATTGGAGAAGTGAAAAAGACGATTTTAGTACCAAAAGAAATGTCCATACTTAAACTTCATAAAAATTTCCAAATATCATCTGCCAATGTCTTGAACAAAAGTTGATGGAAGTCGAAGAACTAAGTTAAAATTAGAAAATTGAGAACCACTGATTTCTAAGTTTATTAATAATTTTAATCTTAAAGGAAGTGCTAATTCTCTTGTCATCAGGAACACACACGGAAGTCTTGAAGAAAAATTTACAATGTATGTGTATATATAATATGTACAACATATATAATTTACAAGAGCAAAACGAATCATCATTCATCCTTGGAAGGAAGAAGCCTTATTACACTAGTTGAAAGAACATTGTTAGATCTAAATAAAAGTAGCTGTAAATAACCTCGTATGTGAATCACGCGTCACATATTCTCCAAACTAAAACCTATGGAGAATTTGTCAGCTTCAAATACTAACGTATTTTACACAAACATAAATAGAGAGCCAGCAATGTTCATGTGGTTTTTTCTTTTTCATTTTCTTTTTTTTTTTTACTCCTAATCCTTCAACCAAAAATATACCCCTCAAAAACCTAAATCACCAATCTCGTTCAGGTATCGGACACAATCATCCGCTGCCGCATTCAGATCCTCCTCCCTCCCCTGCTTCAAGAAATCAAATCCATAGTCGACATCGGCCAGCTCTGTCTGTTGGAGACTTCCGAGTAGCTTCACGTCTGGATTTTGGAATTGATATGACCAACTTGATGGCTTCTCAGGCCCTTGATTGCTCACTTGTGAAGGCGTCATGTTAGTATAACCATCTGCATTGCCTTTCAAGATGCTTGGATCATACAATGAATCACTACTTATTAGGCTTAGAAGCTCTTCCACATCAAACATTTCATCCATTTGAAAGTTATGCAGATCATTCAGACAAGAAATCCCAGCTTCTGATAAGACTGCTTGATCATTGCGCCAATCACGATATATAGAATTGAGATCTTCATCCTTCACCTGCTTCTCTAAGCTCATTGGCATCGCCATATGATTGGCCTGATTCCCAGTCCTCGGCTGGAGCATTTCGTCCATTTGGAAGTTCTGCAACTGATCGAAGCTAGGGAACTCAGTTCCTAATCCAACTGCCTGATCATTACAATCCTCATGTTTCACTTGATTCTCTAAGCACATCGGCGTTGCAGTGTCATCACTGTGATCCCCGGTCCTCGATTCACCTTCTCCATCTTCAATCTTAATGTTTTGGGGGACAAGTTTTGGCCTCATTGTGAACTCCTCAGGCACGCAGACCTCAGATTGGTTCGAGATTGTAGTAGTTGATTCAGAACATGTCGACGTAGCTGTTGAAGAATCCGAGTTACGCAGTCCCAAGTAATCGTCCAAAAGAATCCCTTGTAGCTGCCCTCTGTTCTTAATGTTGGGAAGGTTTAAACGAGCACTTTGGCCGTACATCGTCCTTGCAGCCTCATCGTAGGCGAGAGCGGCTTCAACGGCGGTAGGGAAAGTACCAAGCCACAGTCTACTCCCTCTGTTGGGTTCACGAATCTCTGCAACCCATTTGCCCCAAGTCCTCTGCCTCACACCTCTGTAATTGCAATGTGAATTTAAGGGTCCTCCTTTGCCTTTCATACATCCCTTCTTAGACCCTTTTGCCGGAGCTTTACGAATTGGCTTGCCACCATCATTACAAGAATCAAAACATTCATTATAAGCTTTCCACTTAGCAAGAGTCTCAGCCACGGTCGATCGATCTCGTCTACTCCGTGACTTCCTCTTCCTAACCGAATTGGTAGGTAAAGAAATTGAATCAGAATATGGATAACCGATACCCATTTTCTCGACCATTTTCAACTGAAATCGAAGAAAACCAGAAAAACAGTTTGCCGATTGCTTTATAATTTCGACTTCCTATGAAGAAAAGTACGAAAACCCTAATATTTCTTGAGCCCCAGGTAAACTAATTCGGCGTCAAGTAATGGAAACTTCCTAAACAAGGGGTGAACCCACAGATTCCTTAAGCCCCAAGTATTGAAACAATATTAAAATGAAAGCGAAGAGTAATTAATTTCGTTATAATTTACACATTTTCATCATAAGAAACTTCCAGAATAAGCTGGAAACCTAATTTCTAGGAAAATCTCAAGGACTCAAAATTTGAATTCGATATTGCAAATTAAGGATGCAAAAAGCAACAAGTCAAGTATCAATTCCACAGTCAATTATTCACTGGAAAAAGAAGTAGATGAAAAATTACAAATATTGAAAAGGAAATTTGAAGAACCAACCTCTCAATCGTCTCTGATATCATACGAGATGAAGAATCCCTTTTGAAGTATGTATGAGGTTTCTTCTTCCTTTGATGTTTTTCCTTGTTCCTTCTCTGATTCAGCAATTTCTCTGAAGCTTTTCTTTGTTTTCTCTTTGGTTATTTGCAAATTCTGTTGCCCTGAAATGGTTTTCTTAGTTTTTGGCGAAGATGATGTTTGTGCTCTTGGGAATGGAAACAAGGTTTGAAATCGGGCCGTGAAAGTGGAGGAGGAAATATTTATAGCCTTCTTCTAGACATTTCTGATATTTATCTTCGGCGTTAGAAATTAATAAAATAGTGACGACGTGGCGATTTCTTAGTCGCTTCGTGGCTCTTTAAATATCATAATTAGTGGCACGTGGCACGTGGCACTAGAAGTTTCCCGACCTCAAGGGTCCTTTTCTTCCTTTCCAAGGACTTTACGTATAAATATTATAAAAATAAAACCTCATATTTATGCATCCCATTCCCATCGTAAATTAAAAGAAAAAAAAAATTTATGTTAAGTTTTGGGTCTAATTTTTATTTGGTTTATAAGTTTTAAAATATTACATGTTAGTCTTTAAATTTTGAATTTTTCGATTTAGTCCCTAACTTTCAAGTTATTATAATTTCACTCTTGATATTTTAGTTTTGTTTCAACGGATTCTTAAGTTTCAATATTTTACATTTTTAACCTTAATTTTTCATTAAATACCCACTTTTAATCATTGATGTCAATTTCTATTAATTAATTAAAAATGATTATGAAGTAACATTGTAAATTTAATTTTAAAATGATAAAAAAAAATAGTGAAACATAATTTTTTTTTAATTCTTTTAATGATTTTTAATTTATTATTATAAATTAACAGATGAAAAATGTATATTTAGTGAAAAAACTGAGGTTAAAAGTGATCTTGAAATATAGGGATTAAATTGAAACAAAACTCAAATGTTAAAGGTAAAATGATAACAATTTGAAACCTAGGGTAATTGAAAACCAAACTCAAAACTTAAAGACTAAATGTCAAAGGTATTTAGTGAGTATTTGGTGAAAAACTGATGTTATATTAATTAATTTATTTATTAATATAAATTAACAGACGAAAAATGAGTATTTAGTGAAAAACTGAGGTTAAAGGGATCTTGAAATATAGAGATCAAATTGAAGTAAAACTCAAATGTCAAAGGTAAAGTGGTAATATTTTGAAACCTAGTGACTAAATTGAAAATCAAACTCAAAACTTAAGAACTTAATGTATAATATTTTGAAACCTAGAAACTAAATAGAAACTAGATCTAAAGTCTAAGGACCAAAAAGGTAATTTTCTACAAAAACAATATCTAAAACATCTTAAGAAAAAAAGTAAAGAATTAATTACGTAAAAAATTATGATTAGATAAATTAGTGGGATGATAATGGATAGATGTAGTCTAAAATTTATTTTTTTATATGAATATGTGGATGCATTATAAGCTACATTATTTGGTTTTTTTTTTCCATCCCATTTAATTGCTTAATTAATTAACTGTTTTTCTTAAAAAAATATTTAATGTGTGTGAGATTAGAATGACATGAAAAAAATAAGTAAATCTTGATATGCACCCAAGTACTCAAAGAAATATCAAATACTTGAGTGAACTCCAATATACATCTATTTTTATACATCTAACTTTCATCACATAAAAAGAATAAAAAACCTTTTAAAAAAGAGGTAAGAAGAGTTTGTAACATAACAAATTATGATTGAACAATTAAATAAGATGCATAAATACTAGCGTAACTATTTTTAATATAACAATTGTTAGAATAAGGATCAAATCTTTAACTTATAGCGATAAAAATCATGTCAATTAATATCTATTTAAGCTTACTTTGACACAAATTCTATATAGTTAAATATACACTAAATATTTTTTTTATTAAGTGATGTGAAAAAAATGGAAAATAATATTTATAGAAAATCAAGAAAATTAGCGTGTTGGTCAGGCGAGCATGAGTAAAACGATTAGTTTTATTTTAAGTCAACTTTTAAACAGGCATTAATTAAGTTAAATTATAATTTTTTCTCAATTAAGGTAGGGAGAATTAGTTACACGTTTAGACTAAAAATTTTTAAACTGGTGAAAGATGTGCTATCAACTTTAAAAATAATTTAATAAATCTTTTATATTATGTTTGTTTTATGCTAAATTTTTGCTGCAAGAAAATATATTAATTGACAAAAAAATATTAAATTTATAATTTAGAGGAGAAGACCACTGAAACAAAGAAAAATAATTATGATACCTAATTTAGTAAGAAAACCAAATAATAGAGAATAAGTAAAAAATTTAAGTTTCCACATATGGAATCATAATGGTGTATTTACCGTAGATTTGATCTAGGAGTTATCTTAAGTCTATTAGGATTAGGATATGAGGTTTTTCTAATCCTAAATAAGATCAAATCTTATTGATCTTGATTTATTTTATTTTGATTTTTGGCTTTATTCCATCATGTCAAAATTCACTCCTCAACAATGTTTTGATAATGATTTCATTTTATTAGTATTTTAGTTTTAAAATTTATGTTGGTTTCATCTTTATTTTTTAAGTACGAATTTCACATTTCATTTCTTAAAGGTAGTATTTGAATTTCTAGTCAAACTTTTAAAAACAAAAACAAATTTTTAATTTGACTAAGAATTTCAACCTTTCTTTAACAAAGATAAAAGTTATAATGAGAAAACAAACATATTTTTCAAAAACTATAAAAAAAAATGATTTTCAAATGGAGTCTAACTTTTAATATTGTGCATGATAAAATGGGTCTAACAAACTCTGACTTTAAAACTTATAACCTATAGGTTTTAATGTATCACAATTTTCAAATCTTTATAATTCAACTATGAATTAAAAACAAAAATTGATGAATAGATCAAAGATCCTGTTAGAGATTTGGTGTTGACTATTTTTTTAAAGGTTGTTGTGATAGTTATCCCTCGAGTGTATCTCATCATGCAATTTTTCCTTCAAAATGTCTCTACAATGGTTGTTTTTGGGTGAATATATTTTTCTTATATGAAAAATTTGGGTTGTTTATTCCTCAAATTCCTTTCCTTTTTTAGGGTTTAGTTGATTTATTTTGGTTGCTCTTTCCTTTTTTATCTTGGATATATATTGTGACTTTGAGGAGGTTTAGAGTTACACTCTTTAGAGATTTTTTTAGTCGTTGTGTGAGGTTCGGGAAAGCATTTTTTTGTGGGTGTCTTTTTGTGATTGTGAAGCTTCTACTACAGTTGATATTGATGTGGTGAAATGGTCTTCATTTGAAGCTGGAAAGATAAAAGTTCTTATTGAGAGAAAATCTCATACTTAGGGGAGCCTAAGTTTCATTAAGAGAGAATTTCACAATTAAGGTGATTCAAAGTGATCATTCACTAAATTAGGTTATTTGTGTGTCATTATAATTATCGTTTATTTACATATAAGTACAAAGTTGTAAATGCTTGTCATTATATTAGTGAAATTATTTTTCCTAGGCACACCGCTTCTTAGACAGATTATCAAACCTTGTGTTTTGTCTTTTATTATTTTTTTATTATTATTTTGTGATTGTTGTGATATTATGTAAAAATCGTTACATTGTGTGTCAGATAACCCTTCTTTTAGGTCTATTATCTAAAAATTTAAAAATTCAAAAATCTATGAATCAGATAGATACTTTTTAGAGTTTAAAAGATACAAATTTCAACCACTAAACTTATAAATAGAAATTTTTAGGTTTTCTATTTATTTAATCTCTTAACTTAAAAAGTATTAAACTTTCAATTTTGTATCCAATAAGTTAAAACGATCTTTAAACATTCAAATGTGTGTCATTTAGAATCTTAATTCTCAATTTTATGTTGATTAGATAGTTAACCTATTCAATCTCTTTTTAGAAATACATTGATCTAATTTTTTTTATATCTAGGTTAATTATTTTTTAGAACTTCGAATATGATGGAAATCACTTCAATAATTTGAAATTTTATTTAAAAGCTATTTAATATTGTATGTGCTCGGAGATTGAATTTACCGTTTAATCATCCATTTAAGTTTTGTTTTTAGCTTTCCCATAAAGTTGGGCGTATGCCTTAAGATTCCCAAGGCACGTAGGGTGGTACGTGTTTGTAATGGTCTCCCTCCTACAATAGAATATGATGCACAAATTTTTGCACTGGGTCGAATGTTTCTGTGCCACGTAGTTATTTATTGGGCCACGTTGCATGGTTAAGCTAGTGCCACGTCGATATATCCTGGCATTTACGGTGGTTGACGTGTGAAAACATTATTTGCTTCATGTCATCGGTGATGTTTTGCAAAGTGTACTACGTTGGAAAGCGTCAATGCTCACGCCATTTCCGCAGCTTCATTAATTCGAAAAATTAAAATATTTTAGTTTATTTTTTTAATGAATATTTAAATGTATTTTAAACTATATTTATCTTTGTATTATTGTATTATCTCACTCTATTATATTATTTTTTTTATAAAAAAAATCAATGTTCAAATTCATCAAATAACAACACAATATTTTGAAAAATAAAGTTGGAAAGACGTTGTAATTTTTTCTCTGATAATAATTTATTGATGTGATTTAAAAAAAAATATTAGAACTAAATTTTTATTAAAACTTGAGAGTAATTACAAAGGTATTCAATGGTGATTTCAATAAAAATAGTAAGCATATTGTGTACACCGTCTTTGTGTTTTTTCTTTTATTAATATTATGGACTATTTTGGATTTAGGAGCAAAAAAAAACGTATATAATAAAATCTACATTCAAACGATGCTCAGAATGGAGAAGAGAAGGGACATGGGGCCATAGTCCATGCCCATAGCTCAGAGCCGAGCCCGACCCAATGAAAATGCCATTGAAAGGGGGCTACTCGAAAGATAGGGTCTGGAAGAAGAACTTGAGTCGAAAGATAACTCGAAAATCCTATAGGAAAGCTGTTTGGTCAAGAGAATTCTATAAATAGGCTTACTAAGGGAAGTAAATCTTCTATTCTCACACTAAATTTCCTACTTATTATGTAGTTTTCCTTGTTAATTTTAGATTTTTCTTTTTTAATTTTGCATGGTGTATTCTTTCCCTAATTACAAATTTATCGGTGTTGTCTCGTGAGGTTTGATAGTATTTCCTTGACCAAAATTTAGCATCAATAATTTATACCCCTAAACTTTGAGAATTGTATCAATTTAAATGCTAAACTAATAATTGTATCAATTTAAACTTTAAACTTTGGGTTGTATCAAATTAAACCGTAAACTTTGGAATCTGTATTAATTTAAACTCCAAACTAATAATTATATAAATTTAAACCATGAACTTTCATAAGATATCAATTTAGATCCTAAACTTTCATAAATAAATTTAAACTCTAAACATTCATAAGTATATCCAAATAAAATATAATGGAAAGTTTAAGTTGATACAGTTATGAAAGTTCAGGGATACACTTATAAAATTTCAAGGTTTAAATTGATATAATTATTAGTTTGAGATTTAAATTGATACAATCCCAAAATTCAAGATTTAGATACAATTATTAGTTTCGAATTTAAATTGATACAACACCCAAAATTTCATCGGTATAAATTGAAATTTACCATTTTTTATTAGCATTTTGAAAAATTAATAAAAGAAGCGTGTGGTTGTACCAAAATTGACCAATCTTTAACTCTTTAAATAGGATTGGAAAATTCACATGTTTATTTAACTATTTAATCCTAAATTCTCTGTTGGGTTAACTGATAAATTATAAGTAGGTGTTCAGAAATTTGACTCGGGTGATCATAATCAATATGAATTAAGATCTGCAAATAAATGTACGAAAGATCTTATGGAATAATTTTGGAATCTATTTGGTAATCGAAATAACCACTTTATATAATGAAAAAGAACAATGAAACAGAGCATATTCTATACCCCTAATGCAGGGGAAACAATACCAAGAAAATAAGAAAAACTCACAAACTAATTTGAATTAAAAGCTACAAAAAAAAAACATTTAAATTGGTATAATATATAAACTAAAAAGATTGATGCTGTTATTATTCAGATCTTAGCATATGGGAAGATCCGGCGGCGGAGCCTCTATTGACTGCAATTGTCCAACTCCATTATCCACCAGAAACACCATCGCCAGCCCCCACGTGATATGCACGTCTAAGTGACAATGCATTATCCAAGCACCTAATAATTCATAAACCATACAAAAGGAATGAGTAATTAGGAAGAGAAAATTAATTTTTTGTTTTAATTGTTTTAATTATCAGAATAAAATAGAGAAAATATGTTTTAATTGTTTTAATTATCAGATTTTTTTTTGTTTTAATTGTTTTAATGATCAGAATAAAGTAGAGAAAAATATGTTTTAATTGTTTTATTTATCAGAAATTATTATTTTTTTATTTTAATTGTTTTAATTATCAGAATAAAGTAGAGAAAAACATGTTTTAATTGTTTTAGTTATCAGAATAAAGTAGTAAAAAATACATTTTTAATCCATAAATTTTAGGTCTACTTTCTATTTTGTCTAAAACAAAATTTTGAGTTTAGTTTCATTTTAGTCCATAGATTTGATTTCAAAGTGTTACAAATTTATCTTTAGATTTGATTTTTTTTTCAATTTCATTTCTAGACTTTAAAATTGTCCTTAAATTTTCGTTAAATACCTACTTATAGTTTTAATATTAATGTTTACTGATTAATTCAAAAGAATTATTTATTTTTTATTACTACTAAAATCCAATTAATTTTAAATTCCCTCACTAGACCTTACGGTCAAGAACAAAAAGTCAAAAATGAAAAAGATGTGTATATGATGAAAAACGAAATTTTAAAGGGTAAATATTGAAATTTAAAAGTCATAAAATAAAATTTTAAAATTGTAACCTTCTAAATTAAAATTAAAAAAGATCTGTTTAGTTAATCATTTTATTTTGAAAATTAAGCTCATTGATACTATTTTTATCTTCAAATTTTTTAGTGTGTTATCTATTTTTATCAATAATTTAAAAAATCAAGTTAAATTTTGATAATTAAAAAAATATTTTTTAAAATATTATTTTTTCTTTTAAATTTGATTTAAAATTTAAGTATAATATTAAAAAAGATGCCAATGATAGTAATTTGTAAGTGTGTATAAAATAAACTTAATTTTAAAAAATCAAATAATCACTCTTCCTGTGAAATAGAGAGAGATTATACTTATCCTGTAAATTAATTACCTGGGTTATCGGCGACGAATCGAATGACGGCCCAACCATTGACAGGGACAGCCACAGTGTTTCTAAGAGGAGGGTCAACCAGGTTGAATTTTTTAGTATCGGTTGTCGGGTTGAAATTCCCGAATCCCTCGGCGATAATGTAAAAATCGTAACCGTGGAGATGAATCGGGTGATTTTCGGGCGTTACAATACTAGTGTCCTGCAACACAACTTGTACAGTCGACCCATATTTCAATCTATACCCTTTAGTACCGGGTACAGGTTGAAAAAGCGATCGGCTAACGTTGCCGGTGTAATCGAATTTCACCGGTGGGTTAGCCGGGAAATCAGAGGTAACGACGCCGGGAATCCCCTGTTGGAAGGCTTGAAGAATCGAGATGTTCGAAGGAAGAACAAAGGAGACATTGTTCATACTGGCCGTGAATCGAGTGCCGTTGGGGCCCTGGCATTGGCTGGGTTTGAAATTAGGTGGGCAATTATTGAGTCCTAAGCCAACGGTGAAGAATAGATTTTCGTCGATTTTGGTCGGGACTGGGACCGGTCTTGGGCTGCGGAATTTCCGACTGAAGGCGGTTACGGTGGCGGTGTCGTTGAAGGCAGGGAGAAAAGGCATGATTGGTTTGATGGAGGGGGCGCCTTTCTTGGCGGGGCAAGGGGCGGATTTGTAGTCGAGAATGGCGGTTGTGGTGGTGTTGCCAAACGGTGCGTTTTGGGCGCTTTGGTAAGCGCGTGCGGCTATGTAGTACCGGGAAGGAGCTTGGTTGCCGGAGATTAAAACGTCGGTGGTTTGGCCAGGGCCTAGCATTAGAACAGAGGTGGTGAAGGGCTTTGTGTATGAGGCGTCGGCTCCGACCACCGTCAGCTTGTGGTTAGCCACCGTGAAAAACAGTGCCTGATTCAAGGCGGAGTTTACCACTCTCAGTAAATTGGTCTCGCCGGAATCTATGGGCACGATTATCGTATCTGCATCATCATTACACAAATAGAAAAATGTCATCTCCATGATCAATATCATGACCCGACCGACCCGGATTTTTATTTTACTATTATTTAAAAAAAAAAATTAGAAAAATATAGTCTTACTTCTGACTCTTGAGTTTAATATTCATTCACTCTTTAAGTTTTAATATTTTATATTTTTACGTTTAAATTTTTACTTAAGTTCATTTTGATATTTGACGTTATTTTTTATTTATTTAATTAAAAAAAATTATGATGTAAAATTTTTTAAATTAATTTTAAATATTAATAAAAATTAGATAAAAAATCATTTTTATTACTGAGAATATTAAAACCAAAAATCTTGTGTATATACATGTAAGTTTTTTAGTTTAATTAATTACTTGGTAATATAGCAAATCCTCAATATTTAAAACAATAATCTACATCTTGTCTACTAAACTGTGTTTAAGTTTGCACCATTGTAATGTATATATGTATTCTTTTATGTTTAGAAATTAATTTGCACCATCTTTTCGCAACACATTCAAATATTCAACTATAATATGAAAACTTTCTATCTCATGTTTGTAAAAAAGAATTTTGAATTTTTTTCCACTATATTATCAAAATAATAAATTTGGTAAAAAGATAGATGCAGCCAAGAAGAAATTTTACCTTTGTTAGAGCATTTATAGAGGTCACCAGGTTGACCATTGAAAGTGTAAGCATCGGAAACATTAGGAGCTGCTCCTGTTCTCGTGGCTTGTCTCACCACGTCAATAGGGTTTGCATCCCACCATTCGCCTAATAATCACCCCAAAACGAATAAATAATAAAATAAACAACAAAAACTTGTAATAATGTAACTGTTTTTGTATTTTTAATCATAATGCAATGTAATTAGAACATAATGTTATTTGTTATTATTACCCATTAGTAGTGTTGTTTCGCGGTTTGGTTTTGGGAAAGGGTACGAATCTCCCTCTCTTGGGCGTATGATCAACGCCCCATAAACTGTAGACCGAAGCCACGAGCTATGAGCATGCCACCATAGAGTCCCTTCTTGTCCTTGTACGGTAAACCTACATTAATTAACCATATGTTAATTACAAAATATTAACATTTTATTTATTTATTAATATAGTTTGTATAAGACTATCTCTACCTGTAAGTATAGCTTCCTCCAGGTCTGATTGGGCACTGAGTCACGAACTCCGGTCCATCAGCCCACCCAGTTCTTAACTGCCTAATTCCATGCCTACAAATGTAATAGTAATAATAATAATTAATACCATTTCATTTGGATTGATTTTCTAAATACTTATAAATAATTTTTTTTACACTGATTACTTACCAATGAATAGTAACGTTGTACTTGGCTTTGTTGATGACAGTGACAATGAGAGTATCACCATTGCTGATCTCCAAGGTCGGTCCAGGGAACTGCCCATTCACCGTAATGGCATTATGGGTTTTGCACAGCCTCTTCACTGGTGTAGCTTGAATCTGCATTTAATTAATCAATAATAACTACTTTCACATACAAATTAAAATAGTCCAAGTAAAATTGAGTATCGAATTGTATGTGGCCACCACATCAATGCTCAATTTCTATTTTTTTTACAAGATGCTTGGACTTTTTCTCCCGTAATATAAATTTACAGTCGATCATTTTTTTTACCATCAATATAAATTAATATTACAAAAGAAAAAAGAACACTAGAAAATGAAGAAGAGATTAATTAAACATACAATAAATTGATGGCGATGTGTTTGTGGGTGGGCCAAGCACAAGGCCGCCGAAGCCAACAGAAGCAAAACTCCAAAGAAATAATGAGATAGAGTGGCAGTGAGCGATGATGCCGCGGCCATAGCGCCAAATGTATGTTTTTAATTTGGTTAAAAATGTAGAGAGGGATATGAAGAGAAGCTTGGAGGAGTTTGAGTTTATATAGGGAGAAAAATATAAGAGGAGAATTGAGAAAAAAGAAGTTGGTTTTGAGTTTGGCAGATTAGGTATTGATATTTGGGACAAAAATGAAAAAAGATTAAGAGAGGAAACAAAATACATAGTTCAACATTATTGAAAAGTTGTTACACCCACTGGCCTGTTGAATTTAAAAAGTGTGAGGCTGTGTGTGTTTTTGTGAATATGATTTCATATTTTGAAAATATGCTTGCTTCACAAGAGTTTAGCTTTACGGTTGAATTCCAACAAACATAATCAATAATCATGTGAGATTTTGGCTTTTATATTCAATCATAAACAATATAATCTGCCTTTTTTTTTTTTCCCTTTATATATTTGACACTATTCCACTAATTGGGTATATCTTATGTGCCTTTTTCCCCTTTATTTTCCATCATCACAAGCAAGAAATTAGGATTTTTTTTTTACCATGGATTAGGCTTTCATCTTTTCAATTTTACATACGTATTCTAATAAAATAATGAACTAATATAAAATTTGTACTATTGAAGGTCAGAGATTTGACATTCCATATTATTATTATTAGCTACCACTAACCAATTACAAACTATTTTTCAAAAAAAAAAAAAAAAAAGAAGGAGAAATGATATTAATATATAATTTGATTAATACTTTCTAGTGATATTTGATTAGTATTAAGAAACTATCCTTACCCCACTCCTTTATTTAAGCCATACATTCAAAATCTAATTTTAATCTAATTTTATTGATGTCAATATCACTCAAAAGTTTAAAATTATAAGTTAGGAAACATTTAATATTTTAGAAGTATTTAATCTTAATACACACAACAAGTATGATCAATAATTGGAAGAAAATTTGAAACACACATGAAAAAACTAGATACATATAGACTAGAAAATGATTGAAAATTGAAATGAAATTTATTATTTTTTAAGAAAAAAAAAAGTTAATATAATATCAAAGAGGGATTGATATGTTGGATGGACAAGAGCACTCCATGACCATCAACACACCCACGTTTCATTCATTTTAACTTCAGCCTTTGTTGACGTTTTGTTGGGAGGTAAAATTTCATGCGTGCCCTTTCTCTTCACTTTTGGTTTAGTAATAATGCTGTGTACAACTTCAATTGGTCTGCATTTTTTCTCAGAACATGCATGAAATAGCCCTATAGTATATTTATTATATGCAACCCTAAAAGAGAGGGAAATAAAAAGTAATAAGTCAATTACTTTGGGTTTAAACTATTATTTTTTTGGTATAATATATAGCAACAGGAGAATTTAAACCATGAAACTTTTTTATTAGGTAATATGTCTATTTTTCGATTGTGGTATATCTTTCCACTTTTATGTGAGTGTATGTGCGTCTGTGTCTACATATACATAAATGGTACAATTCAATCTTTAACTTCGAAGTTGATAATTCATTTTTCTTTCTACTTATACTAGTACTTTAAGTTAAAGAGCAATGATTAGATGTAATCTAGGTTACACTTATATAATGTAACCTTTTTGTAACATGATAAAAATAATAATAATTGCATCTTTTTAAAAGAATATTTATCCCCAGGCAAATTTTAGTGGGAGAATTGCAAATAATAGCAATTAGGTTTAAAATATTAGTAGATATAATACAATGGAAAAAAATTACAATTATAGCAAAATTTAGATTCAACTCCTAAATTCTACCGATAAGAGACCATATCGCTAAATAATAATAGGAGTTTATCAGAGATAAAATCTATCACTTATAGATTTTGTTATATTTGCAATTCTTTGATAATCTTACTATATCACCTCGAACTCGAGAATGTGTTCCTTTTTTAAGTCGGCGTGAATACTAATGAGAATTAGGATAATTAGTATACTTTAGTTTGTATTTAGTTTAGCTTTTAATTTAGATTAATTAGTTTTTAATTAGTTAATTAGTCTTATTTTCTTATAAGACTACAAATAGTCTGTTTAAGGTTGTAATGAGAAACTTTTGACTATTCTTTCAATATAGAACATTGTTCTTAGAGAGTCTTCTCTCATCTCTAAGGGATGGATTTTTCTTGCTTGACCATGAATTTGGCCTAATACCTTTTTTTCTTTTCCGTTGCATTATTACCCTTAAAAGTGTTACACACTTCAATTACCTAATTTATTTAGCAAATGAGTGGATTGTATAAAGAAAAGTATAGTTCAATCAACCTCCAAATAGTTTGCTAGGTTTAAACCTTTTTTATTTTATTTTTTTGTTATGTTATGTTATGTTTTTTTTTTTCTTAGAAAAATAGTCTCAATCCGCATCAGGAAATCAATATATGATTCCCCCCACAATATATCGGACACATGCTTTTTAAATAATTAAAATAAGGGATTTTCAAAAACAGAAAAATAATAAATTTATCTACACAAAATAGTAAAATTTAATCTTCTTTGATAGAGATTAATAGAGGTTAATAGAAGCTTATCAGTATCTATTAGTGATAGAACCTAATAGAAATCCATCATTGATACTATATGATAAATATTGATAGAAGTCTATCAATATATATATATATATTGTTATTTCTAAATAGTTTGACATTTTCTTTTATAGGTGAAAATTTCCCTTCAAATAAACTCCCCTCTTACTTTTACTCATGTGGGGCCTTCTTCTACCAACTTGGCTTTTCCTTATAAGTTTTTAGCTATTATTTACCTTTTCTACGACTACTTCTAGTTTTCATACTCTTTGTCTCTCCAATTTTCATTTTAAAATTATAGATCATATGACCCTCAACTTCAATTAAATATAATAATGTACATGTTTTGACCAGAGATTCATCATTATATTTATTATAATTTGTTTGAGTTTTAATACAAACCTTTTATTCTAGAATTTTTTTTTTATTTTTTTTACTATGTGTGTGAAATCGTATTTTTGATTTCAAAGTTGACAATATATTATGTTAGTTAAACTATATTCATTTGGATCTATTTTAGATCTTTATCACTTATTAATTACCAAATAAAATATTATAAATCATATTTAATATTTATTTTGCTTGTACGTGGATTTTTTTTTAAAATAATTTCATCAAATATATAAAAATTAAGTAGATTGTCGAGATGAAGATGGTAATAATTAGAACTTAAATGGGGAATGCTTGAAACTTCAACTTTTTGAGTTTATTTAGAAGAAAAACAAGATTTATTAAGGAGGAAACAAACTGTTTTAAGTCTTTTTACGTCTATTATAAGTCAATATATAAATGTAGTTACGAGATTTTCGTGTATTTAAAAATTTTTTAGTTCAACAATACATGTTGAAATAGAGATTTGAATATCTAACTTTTTAGTTATGCTTGGATTAGTATGTATTGAATCAAAAACTTTATACATAAAATGGCATTCTATTTAAACATATATTATGAGATCTTTGTTTCCATTTTCAATTTTTCCTCTTTTATATAAAATTTAATCAATATTTTTACGAAATGCTCCTCTAATTGTTGAGAGTTAAACCAATCAATCAATAGAGATGGAAAACAAGATTTCCTTTAAGCAATCAATAACTTTACTAGTAAGTTAGACAAATATCATCTATTTACACCACGTAAACATTTTTAGTTTGTAAGTCAATAAAAAAATACAGAATTATTATCTCCAACTTTGATATTGTATTATTATTAACATCCATTCAGGGAACTTAGAGTTGGCCATCTTTCCAATTAAGTTCTTTTAATTATTTGGAGAAGGACCATCCATGAAAAAGTGTTTTTTTATTTAAATTTCAAGCGATTAGAAAATAATCACATCAAAATTTTTAATTAAAAAGAATAACAAAAATGTCTAGAATTAGGTAACCAAGAAGTGTCCAGAACAGTGGAAGGGAATTGAATTTGTTCAAGACAATGGATGATTGTTACATGTTTCACATCAAAAGACCATTCTATTGGGGATTTCAATGCCTCGTTAAAAATAAAAGAAAATTGAAAAAGGAAAATAAAGGTTTAAATCCATCCTCAACTTTGAATAATATTCTATCTTTATTCTTAAACTTATTTTAATTTCTAAACTTTGAATATTATTTTATTTTGGTCCCTAAATTTTTAAAAATATTCGTATTAATCTCTGAACTTTTAAAAAGTACTTATTTTGGTCCCTGATATATTAAGCTTTTATTAACTTTTTAACAAAATAGCAAGATGACTTGTATTTTTTGATGACTAGGCTATCAAATAAATTAACTATACTAAAAAATTTAGAGTTTCAATTTTGAATAAGGTGGGAAAGCGGAAGAATTTAAAAGAAGTTTTAGTTTAAAACTTTGGTTGTTCAGTATTTTGACATGTTGGTTGCTTGTATTTTACTTTATCTTTATCTTGTTCAATACAAGGGGTTGTTTGTTTTTTGGAATGTAGATAACCGGAATCTTAGATCCCCGGAATTATAGATATTAGGAATTATAGATGTTCAACATCTTTAGATTACTATATTTGTTTTGTAGGAATATTTTTACAGATAAAAATATTTGGATAACTATGTTTGTTTAGTAGGATTTCCATTCGGAGATGCCTTAAATTTACATAATGCTTCAAGAATGCTTTATGACTATTTATTAATTTATAATTATTTTGATATAATTTGAACTTATACAACATATATGTTTTTATCAATTTGAATTTCTTTTAAAGCTAATACAATTTATATTATTTTTATATGTTATTTTTTCAACAAAATAAAATATCATAATTTAAGATTTTTTTATAAAATAAATATTCATTTAAATTTAAATTTAAATATATTGCTAAAAAATAATAAGAATTACGATATAACTAAAAAATATATGATATATATGGTTGACAAAACTATATATATATAATAAAATAAAAATGAAAGACAAAAATTGAAAATGGAGATGCCTTCAACTTGGAAATCTGGAAAACTCATCGAAATGGCATCCAAAACTTTTCAGATGCCCTCTATTTGAACATCCTAGAATGTCCGAGAATCTTATGTCGGGCATCTTACAATACCGCAAAACAAACGTGGTAATTCAAATAATCAGTCCATGGGAATCTAGGATGCCCACGAAACAAAGGATCCTTAGAGCCTAGTCATCCAAAAATACAAGTTTCCTCATATTCTGTTGAATAGTCAACATAATTTAATAGTAGAGATCAAAATAAATATTTTTTAAATATTTATAGACTAAAATTAACGTTTTTTTTTTAAATTTAGGAACTAAAATATAATAAGATTTAAATTTTAGGTACTAAAATAGGATTTAAACTAAAAATAAAATTAAAATTAAAAAACCAATGAATGTAATAGCCTATTTGTTAAGGCATATGAATCGGAGTGGCACTATCAATAATTGTAAAGTCAAAAGAACTTTAACGAACGTCTGGGTGTGGGCTGTGCTAAACAGCCTAGTGTGCAATTAGATGATTTCTGTCAACATCAAATAACCGCAGCTTTATTTTCTTGCATTTTTCATATTTGTTTCGGGAATTATTTTCTGATTTTCTTCCAATTTAAGGGATAATTATTCTTGCCTTTTGACTTTTTTTACAATTAAATAATTTGTTTCTGTAACCAAATGTGGTTCGGAATTGATAATCCAACCCCCACGTTTCAATTTTCGTCCTAGTAGAAAAAGGATAAAAAAAGGGATTCTGATTTTTTTTTAGAAAATAAATAAATCATATTGGTTAGGTGATTTTAAAATTAGCAAACCAAAAACTATCAAAAAAAAAAAAAAAAAATTATAATTTTTTTTGTCTAATTAGTCAATAAATTTAAAAAATACATAATAGATCATTAAGCTACAACTTTGTGTTAATAAATCACAGTGTTAGAGATTTAATATTGGCTATATTTTTTAAGGATCTGGTGGCGGTTAGCCTATATGAGTTTTAACCAGTTGTTCCCTGTAATGTCCAAGAAGATGTCTTTTGAATTACAGATTTTGGCCGAATATATTTTCCTTATCTGGAAAATTTCATATTTCTTTTAATACATCATTTAACTTCAATTTTGTATTAATAAATCTTAGGTTATTTGACATTCTCTTCATTAGTAGGTTTATGAAAAAGATTAAAATTAATGTCTAATAAAAATAATAGATTTAATTTTATGTCTAGTAAATCCATGAATTTTAACAAAGGTAGGTGAATAAATTAAGGATTTGTCAAATATAAGACTAAGGTTTGGGGAGCAATGTGAAATATTGCTCTTACATTGGATAGGTAAAGGGGTGATCATTGATATATAAATGGGGACAATTATCTGATTTTTTTTTTTGAAATACTGTTTTTTTAATAAATAATGACAAAAATAGGGTTGGAGGGAAACAATTTATAAGAAGTGTTTTGGGAAAGTATTGATAAAATTAGGGTAGTGAAATCGTGTACAAGGTACACGATTTCCATGTGGCATACTTGTGTACCCGGTACACGAGTACCGTTTAATCCAGTCAGCACTACGTCGGCTGACTGGTTGACCGATCAAGCAAACTCGTGTATCCAGTACACGATTTACTTATAATTTTTTTCTTTTTTTTTTTTTAAGTTTGTTGACTATTTTTTTTAATTGTTAAACTTAATTATCAAACTTAATTCCTTTATTATTAAACTTAATTATATATTTAATCTACAATGAAAACATCTTGCACTCATATTAAAAAAAAATACCATGATATTAAAGAATATTTACAATTAGTTATTTAATTTACAATTTGAAAATGATACAATGTGGGATTTAAAAACGACCCCCCTATGGGGGTTGTCTTCGTGTCCCTCTAAATTAGGTTCACCCTACTGTCGCTGTCGTCTACGACGAATACGTCTTTGATTGGTGTCAGCTTCTGTACAATAAAAGAAATAAATATTAAACAATATTCATATCATATATATGGAAAATGTCTGATTTTAAATCTCTTACTATGCAGTAATAATAAGCGCCGTTAGGTGTGATAAATCGCCTCGTGATCGAATTGTACCGGGGAAAGTCGTCGTCTGATACAGCTGGCCCATTTGTTAATTCTCCCTGTGCACAACGATCATGTCGTCCATGCCAGTAGGATAAATATTCCGCATGGATTTGACGCTAGTCTTGGTCGTGCTTACCTCTCAAATCGATCTAGTGTAGTGCTGGAAGTATATAGAATAACGAAGGTATTTTTGTCGCAAACCGAACTGTCTCAGCACACGATTTGGATGATGCCACTCTACTATATGGAAGCATATAAGAGGACTAACGATCAATCAGATGTCTTCACCATCACGACAATAATCAGGTAAGAATGACCAAATCTGTGTGTATGGCGTCCAAATAACCTAACAAAATAATAATAATAATAATAATAATAATAAGTATACATATAAAATATTCATTTATATACATATTTACCATCTGATTATGCATCAGCATGTCGAATATTTTTCTGCACACGAGCAACATATTTGCTGACTGTTCAGAGGCAGTTAATACACCACTCCATCTAAAATTATAAAAAATAAAATTAATTTATATCCTTATATAAAATGGTAAAGAAATAAATATATAAATGAAATAATACCTGACACTAAGTGGACGATGATTTGGGGCCTGTAGTTGGACTTGTGGTGCTATAATTGAAAATTGATCATAAGCCCACACTTGTAATAGTATTAGTGGCCCCGCTATTTCCAACGCTTGTGCATTGGAAGCCCGACAAAGTTCTCTATACAACCATGCAAGACATGCACTACCCCATGAGTACGTACCAGCGTGCTCGAAATCAGACAATAATGGGAGGAACATGAGATGCACTAGAGTATTTGACTTGTCAACAAATAAAAATC
The DNA here is from genome assembly GCF_009727055.1 of Benincasa hispida. Lineage (NCBI taxonomy): Eukaryota > Viridiplantae > Streptophyta > Magnoliopsida > Cucurbitales > Cucurbitaceae > Benincasa > Benincasa hispida. The sequence goes on along the minus strand of NC_052352.1, from coordinate 62,571,096 downwards.
CTCCAATAAGCTGTAGGATGTATGCTCGTGCGTACCTACATATGTTGATGTCGTCAGCATCGAGAGGTAATTCTGGAAACTGGAACGCCAACCAAGGGATACTCAAACTTGATCCCTTCAGATCCTCTGGTAGAACGCCTAAGAGCTCTTCACAAACGTTCTTTCAGTCATACTGTAGTGAACCTGTCAATGGTTGCCTGTCCACTCGTAATCCAAATTGTATGGCAACATCTTGCAGCATAATCGTACATTCCCCACAAGGCAGGTGAAGTGTGTGGGTTTCTGGTCTCCAACGCTCAACTAGAGCAGTAATAAGGTGCCAATCAAGCTGGATGAAACCAATTTCTGCAACCCCAAGAAAACCTACCTACTGAACATATGAAATAATGCAGTGATCAAATGGGATAGTATGTTGTACAGTCACCTCCCTTCTCCGACAACTCAACACTATAGTGAAAGAACTATCTCATACTGTTTGTGAACAATGCATATTTTGTTAGTACAATTGTACATGATTAGAAGGACCAAGCTCCATTACCTAAAAAGTTCAAATTATATTACATAATAAAATATATGACATAAAAGATACATAAAAAAATACAATTACATAAAATAAATTTATTACATAAATTCATTATAAATACATAAAGAATACAAGTACATAAAATATATAATTACATAAATTCATTATAAATACATAAATAATATAAGCACTCAGCCAATACGGAAGCTCCGAATATGATTTCTCCCAATCGCCAAATACAGCAATCAACGCTTCTCTTGGCTTGCCACACCCGTCTATAATTGACATTATAGCCATATTGTTTTTTAATAGCTTCTTAGAGTAGGGCCACAGATACTCCAGGATCAGCTCTAACCAAATTTTGAATTTCGATACTCATGAAATTTGAATCAAGCTGTGAATGATCCTGTGTCAATTCTGAAAAGAAACATGAGTATTCTCCTTGAAGTTTTGTGATTTTGAACATTCCATGAGTTTTACATCGACATGCTCGTAGCCTCCAAGCACAATCGTCACTCCATGATTTACATTTAACATACCAAAGATCCTGATTTGATTCCACTACGATAATTTCGTAGTGTTCGTCACATAATATTTTTTTACAGCAAGTTGTAAATCTTCTTTGGTATTAAACAACATTCCTTTTTGTATTAAACTACAGTTATCTACTCCTACATTCATTTCTTCCAAAGTAGACCCTAGTTCACTTGAATTTGTCATTTCCCAATCTATTTGGGTGAACATTTTCGACAGTACCAACTACTGTCGTTTCCAAATAATTCATCAACCTCAACGTCAATGTCACTATCTCCATCATTTCCAGGTTCAAGAATTACTAAATCTTCGGGACGCATAGACATATTTATTATGATTTTTTCAATTGTTATAGTTGACAAAAAAAATATGTTAATATGTCAACCCAACAAAATCCAATTTCTAAGTTTAATTTAAGATATAAATATTATACATTTAAATCAGACCAAATCTAAGATTTATAAACTATATATTTAAATCAACCCAAACAAATAAAAAAAATATAAGATCTAAGATTTAAGATCTACAAACATATACATATAAAATCAAAATACATATAAGATCATCCCAACAAATTCATATATTTCTAAGTTTAACATACATATATTTGTAAATTTAAATCAGCCCAAACAAATAAAAAAAATATAAGATCGGCCCAAAAACATACAAATAAAAAAATATAAGAATTCTATTGATAAGCCCAAAAACATACATATACATACAGATAAAAAAAAATACATAAACTAGATCAGCCCAAAAACATACAAAAACATACATATACATACAAATCAGCCAAAAAAAAACATACATAAACTAGAGAAAGAATTCCAAGATTTACCGCATAAATATAAGATCAGCCCAAACATACATATATTTCTAATTTTAAAATATATTGAAAAACATTCATACAGATCAGCCCAAAAACAACATAAACTAGAGAAGAAATTCCAAGATTTACCATATAAATATAAGATCACCCCAAACATTCATATATTTATATGTTTAAAATATATTGAAAAACATACATACAGACCAGTCCAAAAAACATAGAGAAAGAATTCCAAGATTTACCACATAAATATAAGATCAACCCAAACATACATATATTTCTAAGTTTAAGATATATTGAAAAACAACTAGAGAAAGAATTTTACCACAGAAGCGAGCAAAAACCGGCAACCAAAGAGGTAGATTTTAGTGAGGAACAAATGGAGGACTCGGTGAGGAAATTCGAGCAAAATCGGAATTTTGGAAGATTTCGGTGAGGAAAATCAACAAGATTTTGCAAGGTAGAAAGCAAAATGGAGAAAAACGATCGAAGTTATGGCGAGTAACTATGAAATCGACTGAAATCGATGGAAGCCAAAACGTCTCGGTGAGAAGAAGAAGGGGCGGGTGGCGGTTTTAATGGCGAGGAAGTCGTGTACCGAGTACATGACTTAGGGTAATCGTCTATCGGGTATACGATTTCCTCAGTCAAACCTGCATGACTGCCACGACAGACTGTGCGTGCCAGGTGACCAGGTACTCGTGTACCCGATACATGATTTAGAGCTTATCGTGTACCCGATACATGATTTAAAAACCTATTTTTGGGAATACTTTCCCTCCAACCCTATTTTTGTCATTATTTATTAAAAAAATATATTATTTTAAAAAAAATTCCAATTATCTATATTGGTATTAGACATTTTGGAGTGTGAAACCAAAAGTAAAGTTATGAGACTTTATGTACAAAAGTAGACAATATCACATCATTGAGGTGAAGATTCCATTGTCCTTCTAATATTTTTAAAATTTTAAAGTTGACAAACTAGTCTTGTAATTTAATCATTAATTCTCATTTGATAATCATTTTATTTTTTTGTGTTTTATTTTTAAAAATTGTGTTTGTTTCCTTTTCATTTCTTAAAAATGATTTTCATTTTTGCTAGCTAGGTAAACATTTGAATTTTCAATCAAATTCCAAAATCAAAATACAAAATATTAAAAACTACATTTTTTTCTTGGATATTAAAAATATTGAGTTTTATATCTTAAAACTCATGGCTTGTAAACGTTAATCTTATTCTACTACTAATAAAGATGTTATTGAGATTTATTCAATAAAAATGTTATTGAATATGTGAATTGCATATTTCATTTTAGAAATTCCTAAATCCAAAAAACTAAGATCCATGGCAATAACATGAATACTTGAACTTTATGTAGAAACATAAAAGTGGATCAAGTCCGAGTAAATAGCCTAAACGGTCTATAGTATATGGATAAAATTGGGTACCTTATTCTGAAAATACTATCGGATACGACCCACTTTGTATTTAATAAAAATGATGTGATCCTGAATTTTTCATGTAGAGACATGCGAGTGGGGGTGTCCTATGTAAAGAGTTTGTATAAGACCAGATCAAGAAATAAGTCACTCTTACTTTATAACACCGTTTACTGTTTAAGACTGACTATTTCAAATACGATGACCTCGGTAACTTGACCTTAATCCCGAGCTACTACAAACTCCTGTTTATTCGAGATTATCCTTAGATCTGCATAGTGAGGATGGCTCATCAACGCCGACTCATTATGTCTCCCATTTCAGAGGTAAAATCGGGTAGATAGTTGGAGACATAGAGTGCAAGACGGAATTCACTGCTACCTGTTTCTAGGGATACTAGAGAGGTTGTTCCCTTAACTGTTGACTCTAGGTATTGAACAAGGGGCCTCACTTTCTCATTGGCCTGAGAGAGTTTAGTGATTGGATCACAAACTAATTTTTCATTAGAGAATCGGTGAGACTTAAGGAACAAGAGGTAATTACGAGGGTAAAACGGTTATTTGACCCTGTCGTAATTAGGAATTACTTGTGAAAGATCGACTTACTGATGATGGTTATATCGAGTGGATAGAAATATATCTACAGTGAGGAGAGTGCAATTACTAGGCTATAGTGGAGTGTCTCGATAGTTAACGAATGTTGGTTAACTAGGTTAAAGAGTTTAGCTAGTTAATCTCGAATCGTTGGAGCTCATGATCTGTAGTCCATTAAGTCTTCCTACTAGCTCATATTGGACTAAATCTTAGTATGACAAACGAATTCGAGGTTTTCAAATTGGGTTTTGGAATAAAATGTTAAATATATTTGATATATTTAACCTAATGTTTAATTATGAATTAAACATATATAGAGAGAGAAAAAGATATTTAAATAAGATTTAAATATCGAAACTTTTTAAATAGGGATTTAAAAATGGTCAATCAAGATTGATCGGGATTAGTGTGTTTTTAATATTAAATTAATTTTAATTAAAAAATGTCAAAATTGGATTGAAAATCAAAATTATTGACTAGGCCAAAATTGAGATAAAGTCAAAATATTGACTATAGGCTTTGAGAGTCAAAGTTTGATCATTTGACCAAGTTAATGGAAAAATCCAAGATTGATTTAGTGGAAAAATCCAAGTTTTGTAAATTTGATTAACATATTATTGTTAGGTGTTCACCCCACTTGAAGACACTAATCCCAATAAGAGTTAATGGAATTTTAAGTGAAAAATTTTCATTAACTAAAAAAATCACATGATTTGTGTTTATCTATAAATAGAATAGTTCTATGAATTTTATTTCTCTTGGCAAAAGTGGAATTTCTTGAGATTTAAAGAATCCTAATCATATTTTTCTTTCAAACCTTTATATTTTTTCTCTCCAATTTTTGTCACTTATCGGATTCCATCATCCCCTTCTAAGGTCGGAGAATAATTGAGAAGACTCTCGTGATGGTCTACGAGTCGATCGTGAGAAAGAATTGATCATAACTAAGGTAGACTTTGGGCTACAAAAGTAGTATCTTTTTACCCTAATTTGATTTTATGAGAATGCATGCTTATTTTCTTTAAATTAAGAAAATTAGAGTACTTAAGGTCTAAATTTATTCTACTAGTTAATAGTTAACTTCTTCGGAAAACACTCCTAAAATTAGACAATGGAATATTGAAACTAAAAAATGAAAGTACTCTTTATATAAAGCTTAATATTCAAAAACAAAAAGAACAAGTATAAGTACCTGGTAGAATAACAAAAATGTGTTCCTCATCATTAATATGTTGCTTATTGTAATTGTGACCTCTCGAGAGAATCGGTGATTGAATCGAAGATGCACTTGCTAGTACTAGTACATCTAAGAATTCTTAATTGACTAGCATAATTTTTTACTATTCTATAAGATTTTTTTTTTCAAATGTAATGACTTGCAAAAAACATTAGGGGACCTCAAAACCTATTGTTAGATGATATGATAAAGTTTACCTTCATTCATCAGCTTAAGCTTTTGGGTCATTCAGTGATTTAATATGGTATTCAAAATAGATTGGTTTAGGAGATCCTGTGTTCAAACTAGGGGTGTTCGAAAAATCCGATGACTCGAAAAACCAATCAACCCAACCCAACCCGTGCGGTTTGAGTTAGGTTATCAACTCATTTAGGTTGAGTCGGGTTCAAATAAATGAACTTATTTGGGTTGGTTCAAGGGTTCACCTAAAGTAACCCAAACCAATCCGAACTTATTATATACTTTAAAATGTATGTTTGTTTTTACTCATGATACAATTATATATGCATATATTTATTTTTGTTTAATTTAATTTTACTATCTTTTAGATAATTTATTCTCTAACAATACATAAAAATAATCTTTTAGCACTTTGGAAAGAAAATTTGCATTATATAAATTGAAATTGAGTTGTTAATCTCAATTCAATATATAAAAATAATTAAATTGATTTTCTATATTAATACATTTTATTGTTTGTCGAACAAAAATTTAAATAAATGACTAGAATAACTTGAATCAACCCAACCCAAATATTTTATGATCGGATTGGATTGAATTCATTTTTTAATACGGATTATTTGGGTTGAAGAAATTTACAAGGGCTAACAAAAAGAGTAACATATTTTAACTTTTCATTTGTAAGAATAGCAAATCAACATTTCATTCATAAAAATAAAAAAAACATAAAAAATAAAAAATAAATGAATTTATAAAAATCAAAACTACCTCCAACCATATAGTGAGACTAAATTTGACTTATTAAATAATATTTGTAATTACACTGTAATTAAAACAAACATCTAAAGACTATCGCTATCTCTCTTAGCCAGGCTCTGAGCATTGTATCGACCTCTTCTCCTATCAAGTCATTGTCATTTTCCTCTCCGAAATCGGCTCCTCTGCCAACAGTGGTGTCATCTTCAACTTCAATTTTGTCTTCATCCTTTGCTCCGTCAAGCATGACTCCCTCTGCTTCCACCAAAACTTCACTACTAGCTTCAGCTTTAACTGCTTCTCCACAGACTTCATTTATTACTCTTTTGGAGCCACCAGTGATCACTCTAGTTCCATCTTCTTCTATCTCAACTCCTCTGATATAGTCTCTGCCGTTGACCTCAACTCCCAGCAACGATAATGTCATGAATAGAATCACTGTCTCTGAATATATCATCGCAACCATAATTTCCTCCACATATTGCTTTAAATGTGATTGGTCTGTCTTCACTCTTCACTCTAATACTTTTAAGGAAGCCATCAGTGCAAATATCGCAATATATATATATATATATATATATATATATATTTTGATTCTATAAAATTTTCAAACTAATTAAAAAATTAAAATGCAAAAACATAAAATAAGTTGAAAAAAGATAAAATAAATAAATAAATAAATAAAATGATATTTGAAAAAAAAAGTTTAATTTTTATATTTGAAAAAAATAACAATATGATTTTATGATTTAAAATAAAGGAGATATTTTAGGGTGAGAGTGTATTTGCTATAAATTTGATGAAAATTTTGTTTGATATTCTTTCCAATGGAATCTTTAAAACAAAAAATAATATGATTCAAAATTTTAAAATAAGAATAATTAATAAAAATGAAATGTTTTCTAAAATTTCACACTTAAAAACAAAATTATAATAAAGATAATCATAAAAAAATTTAAAAATGTCTGATTTAATTATGATTAACCGAATATAAATATAATAAGTTAACTATGAAAACTAATATAATATAAGATTTGAAAATTCAAAAGAAGATAATCATAAAAATAATTTAAAAAACAAATTATTTAGTTAGATTAAGAGAAAGTATAATATAAATATAAAAAGTTATTTTAGGAAAGGATTTAGAAAAATTCGAAACATTTTTTTGAAGATAGAAGGTCGTTGAGATGCAAATTTTAATTATTTTCAAATTAAATCACGAAATTTATGCCAGATTTTCCGCATGGAAAAAGGTACTTAGTTTTCGATGAAAATCTCAAAGGAAATCAATAGAGTTTGTATTATAAATTTGGTAAAATAAATACAGTTTAATTAAGAAAGGTGCAAAATTAATTATAGGAATTGAAAAGGTTGGTGAGGGTATTTTCGAATTAATAGAAAACCGACTCACGTGTGTGTCACACAATTTTCTATATTTCAAAAGAATTTCATGGTATGCTATTTTCCAAATGAAAGTATAATTAGTGTTATATATATGATTTTTCCAATTTACAACTCGAACAATTGAGTTAGGTCTAAAATGTATTTTAGTCCAACCCACGAACACTCCTAGTTCAAACTCCTCATGAATAAGGGGAGTTATAAATGATATGATTAAATTTATCTTCATCCATCAATTTAAATTTTTTGGCCAATCGATGATTTAATACCTATATCGAGATACAAATAAAACACAACCACAAAAGTTATAATCCAAGATAAGTAATACTGGCAAACTTACTCAAAGCGCATCTCAAAGAAGAAGAAGAAGAATATGATTATGAAAGAGATTAAACATATTGTGGTGAATTGTGTGATAACCGTTAAGAGTCTTTGAAAGGAAGCTAGTCAAAGGGCATGATGAAATGGGAAGGTTGAGAAATGGATTGGCGAACGACAATCGGATTAACCAAAGTTTGGTAAAGTTTGTTACGGACTAATTTGAAGAAAAATTAAATAAACCAAACACAAACAACAAAGATTCCATTAATTGTTAAGCACATCGACAAGTCGTTAAAAATTTGAAATTCGACAGCCCAACTTCCCAAGTTACTTGTTGAAATTTCCTCTCACTTTCTTTTTTTTCCTCTTAATATAATTATTTTACACCACGTTGTTTGATTTTGTGCTTGTTCAAAGCTTCATTTTCGTTGGTTGTTATGGTTAGTTGAGAACCCCACTGCTTTAAATCTCTAATTTTCTCTTTTATTATTGTTTTTTTTCCCTTGTTACTTTATATTAAAAATGTAATTTTCAATCTTCCACTATATCTAACAATATTAGCTTCACAAGCTAGCTCCTCACTTTGGACTAATATGATTCATGAAGTTTACTTTCAAAGGGATTGAAGACTTTGTATTGTGAAACGACTTTTGGAAAAGCTGTTTGAAAGTTTATCTTTTAAGTATATGATTCATAATGTTGGTTAGTTTGATTAAGTATTATAAGAGAGAAATCGCATATATCATAGGAAAGTCATGAATTCCTACGTCTAAAAGGAATAGAAACGTTGAATGAGTTCTTACCTTTTAGAAGAGGTATAGAAAAGCAATGAGTTCCATGTAATATAATATAGAAGGACCATATGACTTTGGTTTTAAATTATCTTGTCATTGTTGAATAATTATAAAAAAATTTCAAGAAACTTGTTTATTATTCCAGAAGTTTCTTGGAGATAATTTTGAGCCATTAAATCTTACCATTTGTCCAATATCAATTCAAGGACATTAGATCTTTCACTTCTCTCTAAGATAGTTGGAGCCATTGAATCATTTACATCTATCAAGGACAATTTGGAATCATTAGATATGCTTGATGCTCAAGTTTCTTTGGGCTATAGGTGGGGACTCATGGTTGCAAATCACTCCAAAATTCTTGTAATTCTTATTTTTACATAGTGGAATTCTTCTATCCTTGCCCATAGTTTTTACCCTAATTTGTTTAGAGGTTTTCCATGTAAAATCACTATGTGTTATTCTCTCCCTTCTTCTTCTCTCAATCTACTTTAGTTGCAATCTTACTCTATTCGATCACGATTCTTTTTGTAACAGTTATAAAGCTTTAAGAGAGTACTTTTGTAATTGAGCTAGATGAGAGAATTTTGTGTGATCCATGTAACTTTCTAACAACATATGGATATTACTTTTTTTTTCCCCTGTAAGGGTAAAGATTGATCGATTGAGAACCCACTCCTAATGGGACAAGAGAAATATACTCGTTAATTAGGTGGGGAATCAAGGAGGGTGCGGAATCTTCCCTCCTACTTGTGGGCTTGAAATATGTAGAAGACCTAATAAGTAGAAACTAATATTAATTGGGGATAAAAACACATATACGGTTTAAACACGACTTATTGAACCACCTGCTTTAATATCATGTTAAAACACTTTGATCCAAAAGCTTAAGTTAACGAGTAAAAGTAAATTTAATAATATATCGTATAACAATCTACTCCTTTACAAAGTAACCAAAAATTTTTCCAATTTGGAAATAATGCACACATATAGTAGCTTTCTTTGATTTAGACACACATATCTAAATATTCAAACATCTCCCTCCTCGTACCCCAAGTATTTTCATTCCCAAGCATTAGGATGTTCTTTTTAAACCACTTAACTTCTAGAACGTAATTATGGTTAAATCAATATTCGATAAAGAATTTATTTAAATTGATTTTTTTTTCAAATAAGTTCTAAAATTTTCTCTAATTAATGTCTAATTCATAAATCATGATGATACAAATTGCAATCAATATACATACTATATTAAATTTTCAGTTCCATTCGATTGTCAGATTTTTGCATCCTACTTATAGTCGTACTCAACTCATATTTCTGTCTAAGAAAAAGGTGTATATTACATGGTCGGAAGTAGATATGGTTATAATGGTTATGTTTGAAAAGAATCCTACGTTTTCAAACATGATCATGTTGCCGTTTCCTAAAAGATAGGACAAAAAAAATCATGATCATATGTTGCCAAGGAGCAAAGTAGTATTGAAATCGTAATAAATGGTGCAACGTAAATGAGACGCATTGGCCAAAGGAAACTCAAAGGCCTATAGAGAACAAGACGTGGGGAAATTCAAAGCCTAATTAATTTATAAAGTATAGCGATCCATCTCATAATGAAAATGGTATCATGCACTGAAAGTGAAAGTGAAAGTGAGAAGTCTCTTGGTCTATCCCTTTTTAATATCCCTTTGAGAAAAAAAAAGGGTCCCCTTGGTGCTTCTTGATGATGACCCCATCTTTTCTTGCTACTTTCATTGATGCAATCAATCTGCAACTTTTGACTTAGTACAAAGTCGGAAGTGTGCGTCTCCAAGCTAGAGAAAGATCATAAGTATATATTGAAATGCCTTGAATCTATTTGCTGGCGCTTCAAATAACCTAGTACGGGGTCTCACAACCTATTCAAATTTTATTTTCAGCATATTTATTTATTTGCAGGTATTTACGATTTTGACCCTAGGGTTTAGAGTAGTGCGCTATATAAACTCTCTAACCCTAGAGGCGCCGTTTTGATGTAATTTTGAAAACATTCTCTCAAATAATATTGTTCTCCCTCTGCCCATGGACGTAGCTAACACACTGTTAGTGAACCACGTATATCTGTGTGTCGATTTTTCCTATCTCTACGTTCCTTTTTGTGTTCTTTAATTGTCAATTTCGCAACAAATTGGTATCAGAGCCTTGTTAGGTTTTTTTTTTTTTTCAAAATTCCGCATTGTTCGAGAATTGAAGATGTCTGGTGTGAACGTAAAGATCGAAAAACTTATCAAGAGGAACAATTTTGGTTTATGGCAGATCAAGATGTGATCCCTACTAAAGCAGCACGAGTTGTGGGCACCGCTGACGGGTAAGTCAAAGAAGGCTACCATGGATGATGAAGAGTGGGAGACTCTTGAGGAGAAGGCTCATTTGACGATCATGCTATGTTTGGCTGATGACGTCATCATCAAGGTCGTAGATGAAGAAACTACTGCTGGCCTTTGGTTAAAGTTGGAGAGTCTTTACATGACGAAATCTTTAACCAAGAAGTTGTTTTTAAAGAAANAAGAGTGGGAGACTCTTGAGGAGAAGGCTCATTCGACGATCATGCTATGTTTGGCTGATGACGTCATCATTGAGGTCGTAGATGAAGAAACTACTGCTGGCCTTTGGTTAAAGTTGGAGAGTCTTTACATGACGAAATCTTTAACCAAGAAGTTGTTTTTAAAGAAACGTTTGTATCATCTACATATGCAGGAAGGTACGACTCTATGAGACCATCTTGATCAATTAAATAAAATTTTATTAGATCTGCGTAATGTAGAGGTTAAGGTTGATGATGAAGATGCTGCCCTAATTCTGTTAACATCTTTGTTGTCGTCTTATGAGACTTTCATTGACTCGTATATTGGAGGGAAAAAGACTCTGACCTTAGAAAATACAAAGTCCACGTTGCTTATGAGAGAGGATCGTTAGAATGCAGGAAGTTCAGTTACAGAAAGTCAGGCATCTGGGTTAGCTGCTACAGGAAGCAAGGGACATAAGAATTCTGGCAAGCAGTAGTCGAACCAAAATAAAAGGTCTTCAAATTCAAAGAGTTCTAGATCAGATGATATTTGTAACTACTGTAAAGAAAAGGTGCATTGAAAAACCGAATGTCCTAAGATAAAAAGAAATCAGGAAAGGAAGGAAAAGAGTGACAAAAGGGAAGCATCCGCCTCTGTTGCACAAGTTGAGATTGATTCTGAAGAAGTCGAGATCGATTCTGAAGGAGATCTAGCTTTAGTTGTGAATGAACAGTCACATTCTGATGATGTGTGGGTTCTTGATTATGGAACATCTTACATATGTTCCCAAATAGAGAGTGGTTCTCAACCTATCAACAAATAGATGGAGGGAATGTTAGCATGGCTAATGGTGCTGTATGCAAGATAGTTGGAATTGGCTCAGTCAAGATACGAACACATAATGATGTCTTCTACACTTTAAAAGAGGTTAGGCATGTTCCACTAATGAAGAAGAGTTTGATATCCTTTAGTGTACTCGATAGCAAGGGTTACAATTTTGAAGGTAAAGGTGGAGCAATGTATGTCTATAAGGGTTTTGAGGTAGTTTTGAAAGGCACAAAGCATGGAACACTGTAGGTTCTACGATAACAGGTTATGTTATTGTTGCATTATCAGTCGTTCACAAGGATGATATGATTAAGTTATGGCATATGAGACTTGGTCATATGAGTGAAAAAGGGATGCAAATTCTGTCAAAAAGAGATCTTCTTTGTGGGCATAAGGTGCATGATTCTGAATTTTGTGAACATTGTGTATTTGGGAAGCTTCATCGCAGCAAGTTTCCAAGAGGTGTTCATCGTACAAAAGGGACACTTGATTATATTCATTCAGACTGTTGGGGATCTTCCAAAGTTGAATCTATTGGAGGCAGTAGGTATTTTTTGTCTATAATTAATGATTACTCAATAATGACTTGGGTTTTTATGATGAAACATAAAAGTGAAGCCTTCAAGAATTTCAAGCAGTGGAAGATATTGATTGAAAATCAAACTGGGAAGAAGATCAAAAGGCTGCGAACTGATAATGGTCTAGAATTCTGTAGATCTGAATTTAATGAGTTCTGTAAAGCTGAGGGGATTGCTCGCCATCATACTGTTAGGAATACTCCACAGCAAAATGGGGTTGCAGAAAGTATGAATTAGATGTTGTTGGAGAGAGCAAGATAAATGCTCTCTAATGCAGGGTTGGCTAGAAAGTTTTGGGCAGAAGTAGTGAATACATCATGTTATCTGATCAATTGTGGACCTCACACAACTATTGATTGTAAAACACCTTACGAGATGTGGTCTAGTAACCCTGCAGATTATTTTTATTAAAAGTTTTTGGTTGTACTGTCTACTATCATGTTAATGAGGGTAAATTAGAACCGAGAGCTAAAAAGGGTATATTTGTGGGTTTTGGGGATGGAGTTAAGGGATATAGAGTCTGGTCACCTTCTAAGAATAGAGTCATACTTAGTAGGAGTGTGATATTTGATGAAAATTCCATGCTTAACTCAACTATAAAGCCTTTTGTGACGTCTACTGATGTGGGAGAAAGTAGTAGTGTTGATAAATAGGTGGAGATGTAATTCACTTCAGCTGTGAATGAATTACAACATCAAGGTGGAGAAGATCAACACGTTACTACAAAAACTGATGTGCAACTAGAAATTAATGTGCCTAGAATGTTAGAAGTTGATTTGCCTGAGAATTCTAGATCACGAGTAGATCAACCGAGCATAGCTCATGATAGAGCTAAAAGAGTTGGTGTTGGACCTATTGTGAGGTATGGTTTTGAAGATATGGTTAATTTTGCATTGCAGGTTGCTGAAGAGGTGGATCCTCATGAGCCATCCACCTATAGAGAAGCTGTGTCATGTGGTGAGTCTACTAAATGGCTTGCTGCTATAGGGGATGAGATGGAATCTCTTGACAAAAATCAGACTTGGAAATTAGTTAAACAACCTAAGGAGAGAAAAATTGTCACTTGTAAATGGGTCTTCAAGAAAAATGAGGGAATATCATCTTTAGAGGACATTAAATATAAAGCTTGAGTTGTTGCTAGAGGGTTCACACAAAGGGAAGGAGTTGATTATAATGAGATCTTCTCACCAGTAGTCAGATATACTTCTATTAGGGTGTTACTAGCTATAGTAGCACATCAGAATTTAGAACTTGAACAACTAGATTTGAAGATAGCTTTCTTATATGGAGAGTTGGAGGAAGAGATTTATATGACCCAACCAAATGGGTTCCAGTGTCCAGGTAAAGAAGATTATGCAAGTTGAAGAAATCTTTGTATGGGTTAAAGCAGTCTCCAAGGCAGTGGTACAAACGATTTGACAGCTATATGATTGGACTCGGCTATAACATGAGTCTGTATGATTTTTGTGTATATCACAACAAAGCTGATGATGGTTTGATGATTTATCTACTCTTATATGTAGATGATATGCTCATAGCTGCAAAGTCCAAGTCTGATATTCTGAAAGAAGAATCTTCTCAGTGCTGAGTTTGATATGAAGGATTTGGGTGCTGCTCAGAAAATTCTGGATATGGAGATTTATAGGGACAGAGATAAGAATAAGCTCTTCTTGTCACAGAAAGGATATATTCAGAAAATATTGTCCAGCTATGTCATCATCTAAGCCTATAGATACTCCTAGTGCTGTAAATGCTCGTTTGTCACCTGTGCTTTCACCACAGTCTGAAGCTGAGAAGGAGTACATGTCTCGAGTTCCTTATGCTAGTGTGGTGGGAAGTTTGATGTATGCTATAGTCTATACTAGGCCTGATCTTGCCCATGCTGTTAGTGTTGTCAGCAGGTTCATTGGTCAACCTGGGAAGGAGCATTGGCAAGCCGTTAAAAAGATTTTTCGTTACCTTAGAGGTACATCTGATGTTGGTCTTATTTATGGGAATTGCACAAAATGTTTGGTGACTGGTTATTCTGATTCTGACTATGCTAGAGATGTTGATAGTAGGAGGTCTATGACTAGTTATGTGTTCACTCTGGGTGGTTCTGTTGTTAGTTGGAAGGCAACCTTACAGCCTACAGTTACTTTGTCTACTACTGAAACAGAGTACATGGCCTTGACAGAAGCTGCTAAAGAGGGAATATGGCTGAGGGGGTTAGTTGGTGATCTTGGTTTGCATCATGACCAAGCTATTGTATATTGTGATAGTTTGAGTGCAATATGCTTAGACAAGAATCAAGTTCATCAAGAGAGAACTAAGCACATAAATGTAAGATATCACTTCTTAAGAGGTGATCAGAGGGTTAAAATGATGAAAATTGGTATTGCTGATAACCCTGCTGATATGTTCACCAAACCAGTTCCACAAGGCAAGTACCAACATTGTTTGGATTTGCTGAATGTTTTGAATTGTTAGTAGTCCCCTTTGTAGGACACTTTGAGGCATGAGGGAGAAGTCTGGGTACGTCTGGCGATATTGATTTATGTTGCATTTGGTACATCTGTTATCTGGGAGAGAATTCAAGTCAAGGTGGCGATTTGTTGAAATACCTTGAATCTGTTTGCTGGCGCTTCGAACAACCTAGTACGAGGGTCTCACAACCTATTCAGATTTTGTTTTCAGCATATTTATTTATTTGCAGTTATTTACGAATTTGACCGTAGGGTTTAGAGTAGTGCGCTCTATAAACTCTCTAACCCTAGAGGCGTCGTTTTGATGTAATTTCTGATAACATTCTCTCAAATAATATTGTTCTCCCTCTGCCCATGGACGTAGCTAATATACTGTTAGTGAACCACGTATATTTGTGTGTCGATTTTTCCTATCTCTACGTTCCTTTTTGTGTTCTTTAATTTTCGATTTCGTAACAGTATATATAAGAACAAGAAGGTAGAAGAGTCGTGAATGAACCATGATGACATCCTTATGAGAGAAATCCTGAAGATATGATAGTAAATATTTATAGAAAGACCTAAAATAATTTATAGCTACTAACAAGGTACACACCTCATTTTCTTAGTACAACAAATATGTGACATGAAGATTTGAATTTCTCTATAAGTTGTTTAGATGCATTGATTTCACATGAACAATCTGCTTGTGTCCATTGTAAACCCTAGAACTTGACTCCCTAAATAGTATGCTTGAAATTCATGAATGTTGTGGTTGTTATTGTTGTTGTTGTTATAAAGTGTTTTAAAGTATGCCTATGAAGTTAGTTTTATTTGTTAAGTAGGAAGTAGTGAAAGAAAGATTTTTTCAAGTGTTTAAGCTTCAAAAGAAAAAAAAAAGGGAATCAAGTAGTAGTTGAAAATTATTTCTAAATGTTGGAGAAGGGGACTCTCGAGTCCAAAGGAGTATTCCTAACACTTTTGAGAAGTTTTGTGGTCGAAGAAGCTTAAGTGATGAGCCTGGTGGATGAGGTTGATGTGAGGCTTGCCAAGGTGTAGCATGCGTAAGGAGGCCTAGGCGTGAAGGCAATCCTAGATGAGGGAATTGATATGAAGTAGGCGATGACATGAAGAATAGGGTTGGCAAAAATCTCCGCGGGGTCGGGTCCCTAGTTTGACGGGGATGGGGGTCAAATTGAGGATTCTAACTGGGTCCCCGTCCTCGTCCTCGACTTTGATAATTTTTTATTTTATTTTTTTTAATATAATATATATATATATAATTCTACAAATAAATATATATAATATATAATTATATATATACTAAAAATATATTAATTACAAATATTTATATAATTATATATAATTAATGTATATATATATATTTTTAAAAAAGCTCAATAGGGATGGGTCCGCAGGGACCCATTTCCCAGCAGGGAACCTACAACGCCCACCTTCAATTGACGGGGACGAGGGCGAGGGATTGGGGGAAAATACCCCGCGGAGACAGGGATGGGGAATCCCCCCTCCCCCCGTCCCGCCTCGACCCTGTTGCCAACCCTAATGCAGAAGAGCTTGGTAGGCGATGGCTTGGAAGTTAGTTTGGGCGATGGAAGTGAGTCATGGCCATGAGACTTAAGCTGTGAAGTAAACCATCTTAGGTATCGGTATGTTGAGGAAATAAGTCTATTAATACTTATTAGTGGGCTAAGTGGTACAATTAAGAGCCTAACACAAGGTTTAGTGGCATGAAGTGGCAATTAATTATGTAAAGTAGCCATGCAAGGGCAAGTACAAATATAGGTTGGAAGAAGGAAATGGTTTTTCCATTTTGCATGTGCCAAAGGAGAGAATGTATAGCCAAAAGAAAGCTCAACTACTGAGGAAGAAGACGTAGGGCTGCTAAGAGGAAATTCCCATGGATGGATGGTCAAATCATGAAGAAATTGAAGGGTGTTCTAATCATCGATTCATCCAAAGAAAGTTGTGAAGATTTATGATTTCTGAACACATCACGTGGAATTAGAGGCTCAAAGTTAGAGGTATGATAGTTTAAAGGAGATAAGAAATCCATAGAAGGAAGTTTTGAGTTTTGATGAATAGATTTCAAGTTATAACTGCTGGAAGTTGAAATAAGGTTTTGGATGAACAAATAAGCAGGTGGACTAGGCGAGAGGGGGTAGGCAATCACCTCAGGTGAGTGCCTATTGCGCACACCTATCACATGCTCACGACACTAGGCAAGCAACAGGACCATCACCTGGCAGGAGAGTAGCCTATCGCCCAGTATCTGTGCACGCCCCTGATGCCCAGTTGCGCGTGTTGCTATTGAGGGGATCGAATCGCGTAGCAGAAGCATTTTATTAGAACGCCTTGCATCCCACAATCCCATTTTTATATAAACATAATCATTGAATTAAAACACAATATAAACATGTAAATTAGCATGCTCTAAGGAAAAGATTAGAACGATTCTTACCTTTGTAGATTCCCAAGTGTTACGAACAATCCTCTCCTAGTTCCAATGAACGGATCTCTAATGATCTTGATCATGAATAATTTCTCGAATAATCTCGAATACTACCACGAGAGTGACCTCGTTATTCTTTGGGATTCCAATAGAGGGATAGATGGTATCCAACTATTAGGAGAGGGAGAGGAGAAAAGGGTTTTGGAGAATAGAGAGGATTTTCTTTATGGTTTAAAGAAAAAATTCTACACAATAACACTATAGTATTTTGTATTGTGTTTTCTGTATCCCAAAGGGTCAAAGGAGTTCTTTATATAGAGAAAGGCTAAGCCATTTTCCTAATATTTTTCTTTTCTATAATTAATTAAATAACACTTATTTAATTAATTAGCTCAATCAATAAATATTTATTAATTTTATTTTACACAATAATTAAATAACTATTTATACATTAAATCCAATTTAATATAAAATTATTGTATATGTGCAAAACCTCTCTACTAATTAATTTTATGTGAATCTAATTCACTTGAACTAATTAATTTGAATCTTATTCAAATATCACTTTCCAATTTAATATAGATTATATCCATAATTATAGATTAATCACATTAATATATAGTTTTCTCAAATTAATTTGAACAATTCAAATTATCCCTTTTAAGTGTCTTCTAGTGAGCTAACGAGGGGATCTAGTGGACTTGTAGATAAGAAGCTCCAATGATATGAAATTAAATTAGCTAAACTCATTAACCAAATTAATCAATGTTCGTTAACTGTGGGTACACTCCACTAAAGACACACAATTTCCCTTTTCTCACTATAAATATATTTATGTGTCCACGAATATAAACCAATACCAGAAAGTTAGTCCTTCACGAGCATTCGTAACTCTATATGGGTCAAATTATCGTTTTACCCTTGGGTTACCTCTGACTCTATAAGTACCAGTGCTCCTCTAATGAACAACCTATTTATGGTCCAACTAGTAAATAGAAACTCCTCTCAGGCCAATAAGAGGGTAGAGCCCTTTGTTAAGTCCCGGAGACACTACTTAAAGGAACACTCACTACTTACCCTGAAGGCGGGAAGAAGTGAATTTCATCGTTTATTATTATGTTCCCAGCTCCCCACTCAGCCTTTTCCCCTAAAATGGTAGGCATATTGGGTCGACAAATTGGCCACCCTCACCCATGAAAATCGAAGGAAAATCCATCGTGAAGAGGAGTTCATAATATACTCAGGATTAAGACTAAGCAGCCTAGGTCATTCTATTAAAATAGAAACCTAACTAGTCAACAGTGTTACATCTAGCAGTTACTATTTCACGGTTCAATCTTATACAAACTCATTGGATACCCCTACTCATGTGTCACCTACACGAACGCGTTGGATCATTATATTTGTATAATATACAAACTGGACTGTATCCATAGTGTTACAAGGATAAGGTACCCAACCTTATCCCTATACTATAGATCTTTTAGGTTGTATCTTGAACATTAATCCCTGTATGTCCCCACATATAGTTCAAGACTCATAAGACAACTTGGATGTTAGTTTATTGAATTTAGGGTTATTAAGACAAAATAGACAACAATACAAATAATAACATTTTTTGATTTAACATCTATAACTTTTTATTGATGACGATCAATTAATAACATTTACTATCTACGATTTTTAGGGAATAAAACTCAACAAACTTCCACTTGAACTAAAACTCTAGTTAGTGGGTTGTACACAATCCAAAAGGTGGGATTATTGTAAATAAATACGATAAACTAGGGCATCTATATACAGATTACACATCTCCCACTTGCCTTAGATTATACAATGTACATGTCTCGTAGACCTAGACTCTCTAGATGACCCTCAAACACTTTAGTCATGAGAACCTTCGTAAATGGATAAGTAATGGCTACTGCCACTGTTGTCACAGTATAAGATGATGGAAAAGTCCATATTTGGAACCAATCACTTAAGAACATCCTGAGCCAAACTGCTTTCTTTGTTGCTTCACAAGCAGCTACATACTCAGCTTCCATAGTGGAATCTGTTGGGGTTGATGCCCTAAAGTCTCATGTCCTATAGTTTGTAAACAGTTTGTACGAACGCTTGTGTTGTATAATATATAATATTTCACATCTTGTATTTTGCTCAGTTGCTTGTTTTATTTGCTTTACTACAAACCAATAAACATAAAATCCCTGGTTATCTGTATGTGACTCGAGCATGTATGTGGTGACATACAACTGGATCATGTCTTGAGTGATAACCAAAATGGTTTGTAGTATATGGATATAGGAGGGAAACCTTATCCTGGTAATGCTTCGGATGCGACCTGCTTTGTGGAATGGTCACAAGTGTTGTGACTTGTCACAGATGTTTTGATCCTGATCATTCGTGTCGGGGACATGCGAGCGGGGGCGTCCTATACAAAGAGTTTGTATAAAACCTGATCACGAAGTATTAAAGTCTCGTTATATAACACCGTTCATGACAGAGACTTTACTCCACTAGGATGACCATAGATAACATGACCTCAATCTTGAGTGAAGTGGGAATTCCTGCCATTAAGGGCGGTCCTTTGATTTGTATGGGTGTGAGTGGCTAGGTCGCCGATTCAAACCTACCATTTTGGGGATTTGTCTGATTTGGGAGCTGGGAACTCAACTACACAAGATGGAATTCACTCATTCCCTGAGGCAAGGGTAAGTAGATAGATAGCTCCCTTAAGGGCTGATTTCGGGGCTTGAACGATGTGGCGCCACACACCTTCTCTTGGCCCGAGAGGTGTTCACACATAGTTGGACTATGTTGTATTGTTCATTAGAGGAATCAGTGGTACTTAATGAGTGAGATATAACTATAGGAGCAAAATGGTAATTTGGATCAGCTGTACTTACGAGCATCTGTGAAGGGTCATCGTACTCATGATTGGTTATATTCGATGGACATAGAAATATATCTATAGTAAGAAGAGTTCAGCAGTTGGTCTTTAGTGGAATGCCTGACAGTTAACGGACGGTGGATCTCGTGGCTAAGGAGTTTAGTCAACTATTCACTGACCGTTGGAGCTTCGAGCCACAGGTCCATTAAGTTCCCCTGAGGCTAAGCTTGGATAAAGTAACGAGAATCAATATTTGGGTTAATTTGAAATGTTCAAATTGACAAGAGGAAGTTCGATTATATATGATATAATTGGACTTGTTAATTATATATGATATAATTGGCTAAATGTATGAGATACATTATTTTTGGAGGAAAATAGATATAAATATGATTTATATCAAGTAGAGGAGAAATTACTATAGTAGATATGTGATATCAAACTATAGGGTAAAAATATAATATGATTATATTTATTAATATTTTAATTGGTTAATTATATGATAATTAACCCAAAATAGCGCTCGGACGTGCGTTAGTGGGAACTGTGTGTCGGTTATTGTAACCGATGAATTAAAATGAAATTTGTTTCATTTTTGAATCAATCGTTCGGAAAAAGATCGAAGAGCGCATTAGTCTAAAAACGTAATCGATCGCTTAATCTCGAGAGCCATACGATAGTTGCTCTGTGCCTAAACGATCGTCCACCTCCCGCCTAAACATATCGCATGCTAGTTCCTAAACGATTGGATAGCTTCCCTAAATGATCGTATAGTGTGCCATGTTTGCTAAACGATCGTATACCTTTTCCTAAACGATTGTTCAGTAAAATCTACACGATCGTGTAGTTTCTCCTAAACGATAAGCATTTTGCTATGCGATAGCATCATTTTCCCCTCCCACTTGCTTATTGCCTACACGATCTGTTCTTCCTCCTTCCTCTACAAAATTCACCAAAGACCACGCTTTGGGTTCTCACTCCGAGAATACTTGGGGCTCTTTTCTGGTGGTGTCGTCCCTGCTACGTTCGTGTTTGTGCGGTTGTTCATGCTGCTGTAGTCGACGCTTCTGCTGGGCGTTGGTTGATCGGGTAGAGTTCATCCGCTTCATTGAGTTTCAAAGTTTGAAGACCGTCTTCAACTGGTATGTGAACTCTCTCCCTTGTTATTTTTTTTTGTTCAAAGCATGCCGTTAATTGACTGGTTGTTTGCATAGCTATGTGTTTGAACGTATGTGATGTATTATTGTGAAATTGGAGCGATCCGAACACACTCATCGAACTCTTCGTTAAGAGATCCTTCAATTGGTATAGGTTCTGATACTTTGATTTCATATGTTGCAACGAAATACATTTACGTTCTTGGTGGGTGCATTTTTACACTGTTTAATTGTTAAATTGCTATGGATGTGCGGATTAATGGATGCTTTCGTGGATGATTAGCCTGAGTTTGATTTAATTCTTTTACATTTGCAGTTGTTTGTAAAGGCCCTGTGTTTTTTGGGCATTAATAATCATTATCAAGTCTGTATTCAAAGTCTATTTGAGTTTTGAGTCGTTCGTGATGAAGATCGGTACAAGCATTGCGGTTCTTCGAGGAAGGAGACGATCAAGGGTTGATTGTATCGTGCAGACGATGGGGTACACGATCACTGTTGATCGCATCAGTTAAACGATGGGATATGCGATCAAGGGTTGATCGCATCATGTTGACGATCGGGTATGTGATCGTTGAGTATCGCGTCGTGTAGACGATGGGATGCTCGCGTATCATTTAATGCGCGCACGCACTAGACGATCGTTTAGATCAGCAAGCTTCATCACTTAGTAACTGATTAAATGATCGATTAGTAATGCAAGGTAAATCGTTTACCTGTCTCCGTGTTAAGCAATCACATAGACAATAGGTTTGCAACTGTTGTCGTCTACGCGATCGTTTATTTTTGCTTCTATCGTCTAGTGCGCACTGGACAATCGTCTACCTACGGTGTTTACTACACGATGGAGTCCTCCTGGCGGTTCAAGACCCTGTTCGCCTGTGAACCAGTTTGCTTGATGAAAAATGTAATAGATAGGGTTTTTTCATTCTTATTTTTGTAAAGGCTCATCTTGATCCATTAATCCTTTATTTATTACATGTGATGTATGTTTTTTATATGTCATATGGTATGCACATACCATAGGTTATGCAATGGTCATGCATCATCTTTTTATTGTAATTGTTATAATTTAGAGAAGCATGATTCAATTATGTAAGAGCATCTTCATGCATCATATTATATAAGAGTTATATTTATGCATGCATAAAAAGCATTGACATGCATCATCTTTATATTATAATTGTTATAGTATAAGGGTGAATGATAGCATGTTTGCTTGGATGTTACACGTTATATAAAAGTTATATATAGTAATGACCGAAAATTGCATGAAGCATGACACATAGGTTTCTTTATAATTGTTATAAACACCTCATTGTGCGCAATGTTTTTTAGTTGTTTCTTTTTCAAAATTAAAAATAAATTAGAACTAAAAGAAATAAGAAATACATACATGCTCATTTAGGTTTAATTCATGGCTTTAAAGTGTATAAAACTTGGATAACATAGACCTAAAATCACGGTTCTAATACGATTTGCAACCCTAAGGCTTTAATCTTTTAATCAGTTTAATAGGATTAAATTGGCTAATAAAAGGTTAAAGTGTAGCAAATCTATTTATAAGGGACCTTTTGTCTAAGACGGGTTCTATCTAGGCTGGGGTATTTAAGTTGACGGAAATGTAACATCCCTACTGGGAACTTACCTGGAAAGGTGAATTAGATAGATTTGATGCATGCATGCAAGTTAAGGACTGTCCATTAAAGTTTTAAATGTGACTACTTGAACTTGTTCATATTTCATAGACAAACGTTGTTTATGAGCAGAGTTTAAAAAGACGACTTAAACTAAAATAAGTGGCCAGATTGTCTAGGTTAATGAACCCCTAGGTAGAACATTCAGTGGGAGGTACTTGGGGCATAAGATACTTCACTTAAACCTTTCACATTTCTCTTAAATAGTCCACACCGTGAGATCTACCCTCGACCTTGCGGCACCTTTGGCGTGTCCCCCTAACGGATGGTGTTTGGGTAGGTCAATATCAAGGTGGATGGAGAGAGTGTTCATAGTAAGTAGGAGCGGGAAGTGCGATAATATATCCCTTGGTCTCCCTTGTTAGGTATAAAGTTACTGCGCATCACCTTGAGTCACCCAGGGAGTGTCCCCCTAAAGGATGGCAGTTTTGCGCGTTTCTTTATTTGATCTCTTGTAAGAGGATAAGGTAACTTAGTCTCTTGTCTTAATCTGCTTCTTCCCTACGGTGGACTTATTAGGGCGGGACTCTAGCACCGAAAACGAGGAGTCACACTTACACGGAATTGTTAAAGGTTATCAGTTCTGGACCGAAAAATGGTGGCTGTTAGGTTTAGTTCCAAGAGTTGGTTCTGCCTAATGGTTGAGAATGTCTCATCCCAGCTAAGAGGCAACTGATCACCCCACCGGTGACGTTTGTCCTGCCTCACTAGGGCATCATTGCAAAATAGAAGTCTATATCTTAGGGTACTTGAAACTATTTTTGCAAAACTGATTGGTTTTAAAAGTGGTTTAGTAAAGTCTAATAAAATTTTGTTCGTATTTTCAATAACTTTTTCAAAATGGAAATAGCCACATTGGCATTACTAAGCACCGAAAAACTTACTGGCGATAATTTCGCAACATGGAAAGACATTATCACCTGATCATCGAGGATTTCATGTTCGCTCTCACGAAGGCTTTTCTTCCTATTCCAGCTCCTAATGCCACTTGAAATGTTCGGGAGGCATACGAGCAATGGACGAGGGCGAATGAGAAGACCCGAGCCTACATCTTGGCAAGTCTTTCTAAAGTCTTGGCCAAGAAACATGAGACTATGGTCTCAGCGCGTGAGATCATGAAGTCCCTACGGAGGATGTTTGGAGAACCGTCTGAACAGCTTATGCATGAGGTTCTTAAATACATATTCAACTCCAAAATGGAAGAAGGCACCTCTGTTCGTGAACATGTGCTTAACATGATGGTCCACTTTAATGTGGCAGAGTTGAATGGGTCTACCATCAATGAGGGTAGCCAGGTGAGCATAATCCTACATTCTTTGCTAGAGAGCTTCCTGCACTTTGTTAGCAATGTGATTCTTAACAAAGTAAAATATAACCTTACAACTCTCCTCAATGAGTTGCAGAACTACCAATATTTACTGAAAAGTAAGGAGAGGAACAAGGGTGAGGCAAATGTTGCTTCATCCTCTAGGGCGTTCCATAGAGGTTCGACCTCAGGAACGAAGTCTGCACCTTCTACTTCTAACTCTACAAAGGGGAAGAAGAAGAAAGGTGGTAAAGGCAAAGGGAAGGCACCTGCTGTTGGGTTTTATGTCCTAAAAACTCGCAGTTTGTAAAATGATAAACATTTTCTATTATTAATATATTTGTTATTGATTTCATAAATTGAACTTTATGTGGAGACATAAGAGTGGATCGGATTCGAGTAAATAGTCAAAATGATCTATGGTACATGAATGGAGTTGGGTACCTTATTCTGGTAACACCATTAGATGCAGCCTACTCTGTAGTTGTTATAAAGAGTTGTAAAGTGCTACATACGATGTGATCTTAATTCGTACATGTTATGACATGAGGAGTGGGGACATCCTACGCAATGAGTTTACATAAGATCAGGACCAAGAAATAAGTCACTCTTACTTTATAACGCCGTTTACTGTTTAAGACTGACTATTTCACCTAGATGACCTAGGTAACTCGATCTTAATCCTGAGCTAACTATGAACTCTTGTTTATTCGGGATTGCCCTTAGATTTGCATAGTTGAGGGTTGGCTCAACAGTGCCGACTCAATAAGACTCCCATTTCAGGGATAAGAGCAAATAGAGAGCTGGGGACATAGGGTGCAAGAAGGAGTTCACACCTACCCGATTTAGGGATAAGAGAAAGGTTGTTCTCTCAGGTACTGAATTCAGGTCTTGAACAAGGGGCCCCGCCCTCTCACTGGGCTGAGAGAGTTTGATTTGGTGATTGAATCATAAACCAGTTGTTCATTAGAGGGTTAGTAGGGACTTGAGGAATAAGACGTAATCTCGAGGGTAAAATAGATATTTGACCCAACCGTTATTATGAACAAGTGAAGGGTCGACTTGTTGATTATGGTTAAATCATTTGGACATAATATATCTATAGTGAGGGAAGTGCAACTATAGGCTTTAGTGGAGTGACCCATTAGTTAACAAATGGAGATTAATTTGGTCTAATGAGTTTAGCCAATTAATCTCGGATCATTGGAGCCCATGATCTGTAGGTCCGCGAGGTCTCCCTACTAGCTCGTAATGGACTAACTCTAGAATAGCGTGATAAGTTAATTTGAAACGTTAAAATTAGAATTAAGGGCATTAGTAATTATATGTTTAATTTTAGAATTAAACGGGATAGGAGAATTTATATATTTAAATATGATTTAAATATATAAAGATGGATATGTGTTAAAATTAATAATATTTGATATTAAATTAATTAAGTTTTATTTAATAATTAATTTTTCATTTTTAAAATCAAATAGATTTTTAAATCAAAATTTGATGTTTAGATCAAATTGAAAAAGGAAAAGAAAACTAAAACACAAATGGAAAAATGGGTTTTTCCATTATCCATTTTTGAAGTAACTCACACATGAAGCAAGCATTTACCTTGTCTTCTCCAAGCATGAGCTGCAAGTCTGCATCTCTTCTCTTTGCATGTTGATTTGCAATATAAGGAGAAGATTAGAGTGAAAATCGGGCATGCAATCTACAGAATTTTGAGAGAAAATTCGATTTGAAGAATGGTTCTTCAACATGGTTGCTGCAGTGAGTTTTTCTCCTTCATCCCTTGATTCAAGCATGTTTTGAGTCCCACAACTCAATCTAGAGCACCAAAAGAATGTGAGGAAGATCTTGAGATGGTCTACAACAAGATATAGAGAAGATAGCAGCTGGAGATGGAGCTTTGAAGAAGTTTTACAAGAGGTATGTCTTGAAACCCATTTTCTGTAGAAGCATGTTTTATATTATGCCAAAATTAGTGAATTTGAATGCTTAGATGATCCTTGTGCTTCCGTTTCTGTTAATACAATCCTACATTTGCTACCCACCGCCTGTCACCCCAAGGAGGCGTCCACAGATTGCTAAGGGAAAATGTTTCTATTGCAACCAAGATGGACATTGGAAGAGGAACTGTCTTCGGTATCTGAAAGAGAAGAAAACAGCCAAGGCCGATAAAGGTAAATGTGATTTATGTTCTTGGAACTTATTTAGTGGAGAATGATGATTCTTCCTGGATAATTGATTCGGGTGCCACTAACCATGTTTATTCTTCTTTTCAGGGGATTAGATCTTGGTGACAGCTGGAGGCTGGTGAGATGACGACGCGAGTAGGCACCGGGCATGTCATCTCAGCTGTGGCAATGGGAGGACTCCAGTTAGCTTTGTAGAATAGGTTTCTTATCTTAAATGATGTATATATTGTTCCCGAACTAAAGAGGAACCTCATTTTTATAAAGTGTTTATTGCAATATAAATATACTCTCTTTTAATGTGGATAAAGCGTTTATTCCTAAAGATGGTGTTTTTATTTGAATAAAAAATCTGGAATCGAATTTATATGTGCTAAGGCTATTAGCCATTAATTCCCTCCATATTACTGAATTTTTTAGAAATACCGTAACTCAATCAAAACGTCGATAAAATTCTCCAAAAGAAAATGCCCAACTTTGGCATCTTTGTTTAGGGCACATCAATCTCAATAGGATTGAGAGATTGGTGAAAAATGGACTTCTAAGTAAGTTAGAAGAAAATTCTTTACCAGTGTACGAATCTTGCCTTGAGGGTAAGATGACTAAATGACCTTTTACTGGAAAAGGTTATAGAGCCAAGGAGTCTCTTGAGTTAGTACATTCTGACCTTTGTGGTCCTATGAATGTGCGAGCCCGAGGTGGCTATGAGTATTTTATCAGTTTTACTGATGATTACTCCAGGTACGGGTATGTTTATCTTATGCAACGAAAGTCTAAATCCTTTGAAAAGTTAAAAGAGTTCAAGGCTGAAGTTGAAAACGCATTAAATAGACGGATTAAAACACTTCGATCGGATCGAGGTCGAGAGTTTTTGGACTCGGCATTCCAGGACTATTTGATAGATCATGTAATCGTTTCCTAACTCTCAACACTGGGTACACCTCAACAAAATGGTGTAGTTACGCTTCCTTACCGGACTCGTTTTTGGGCTTCGCAGTGGAGACTGCGGTATACATACTCAACCGTGTTCCCTCCAAGAGTGTTGCAAGAACATCTCTGGAGTTGTGGAACGAGCATAAAGCTAGTTTACGTCATTTCCACATTTGGGGTTGCCTTGCACACGTGCTTGAGGCTAATCCCAAGAAGTTGGAACCATGATCGATGTTATGCCTCTTTGTAGGCTACCCCAAAGGTACACGAGGGGGTTATTTTTATGATCCGACGGAAAATCAGATGTTTGTTTCAACAAACGCTCCTTTCTTAGATGATGATCATATAAGGGAGCACAGTCCACGAAGAAAAGTCGTGTTGCGTGAACTTTCCAATGAAACTACTGAAACTTTAACAATAGTTGTTGAAGAGACTGCTACATCAGCAAGAATTGTTGATGGGAGTTTATCCAGTAGGTCTGTTCCACCTCAAGAGTTGAAG
This sequence comes from Benincasa hispida, assembly GCF_009727055.1. Lineage (NCBI taxonomy): Eukaryota > Viridiplantae > Streptophyta > Magnoliopsida > Cucurbitales > Cucurbitaceae > Benincasa > Benincasa hispida. The sequence continues at coordinate 62,542,949 of NC_052352.1, read as the reverse complement.
GAACCTCGACGTAGTGGGAGGGTTGCGAACCCACCCGTTCGCTATCTAGATTTCACGGAAATCCTTGCTATGGTAGTTGATGGTGACGTTGAGGATTCGTTGTCTTATAAGAAGGCAATAGAGGATGTTGAGGGATGAATGGATCAAGGCCATAGATCTCAAGATGAAGTCGATGTACTTCAACTCAGTATGGGATCTTATAGATCAGCTTGATGGGATAAGACCTATAGGTTGTAAATGGATCTACAAGCGCAAATGGGGTGCTGATGGGTAGGTACATATCTTCAAGGCTCGACTTGTGGCAAAGGATTATACCCAGGTAGAGGGAGTCGACTATGAGGAGACTTTCTCACCTGTTGCCATGTTAAAGTCGATCCGCATCCTCCTGTCCATTGCAGATTATTATAATTATGAGATATGGAAAATGGACGTCAAGACGACCTTTCTGAATGGCAATCTTGAGAAGACCATTTACATGGTGCAACCCGAGGGATTCATAGTTCAAGGTCAAGAGCAAAAGGTTTGCAAACTTAATCGATCCATTTATAGACTGAAACAGGCGTCTCGATCTTGAAACATACGGTTTGATACTGTGATTAAGTCGTATGACTTTGAGTAAAACGTTAATGAACCTTGTGTATACAAGAAGATCATCAACACTTCAGTAGTCTTCTTAGTGTTGTATGTAGACGATATCCTACTCATAGGAAATGATGTAGGTTTACTGACTGCAGTTAATAACTGGCTAGCGACCCAATTCCAAATGAAAGATTTGGGAGAGGCTCAGTTTGTTCTAGGTATACAGATCTTTCAAAATCGTAAGAACAAAGTGCTATCACTGTCTCAGGCATCGTACATTTACAAGATGTTGCTCAAGTACTCGATGTAGGACTCCAAGAGGGGCCTACTGCCGTTCAGGCATGAAGTCACTTTGTCTAAGGACATGTATTCTAAGACGCCTCAAGAGGTTGAGGAGATGAGATGGGTCCCAAATGCATCTGCTATTGGCAGTTTGATGTACCCAATGCTCTGTACTCGTCTAGACATCTGCTATGTTGTGGGCATAGTCAGTAGGTATCAGTACAATGCATCCTTGCTTGATGTTATGCCATACTACAACTCCCCCGTTCAGGGTAAACACTGATTCTGACGTGGATTTCCTATAATTCTTGTCAGTTTGGAAATCAGAGTCAGTGTATCCTGTGAGGATCAAATCCTTAGCTACATACACTAGCTTGTAGTCCCTCGTTCCTCTAAAATACTTGAGCATGTTCTTAACCACTGTCCAGTAGTCTAACCCTGGATTGGACTGGTACCTACTAAAAATTCTCATTACATAACAAATGTCTGGTCTAGTGCAAAACATAACATACATTAAGCTATCCACAGCTGAGGCATAGGGAATACGTCTCATATCCTTAACTTCTTGAGGTGTCTTAGGACACTATTCCTTAGACAATTGAACCTCATGCTTGAAAAGTAATAATCCCTTCTTAAAGTTATGCATCGAATATCGAGTCAACATTTTGTCGATATAAGTTGCTTGAGATAGAGCTAGCGTTCTATTCTTGCGATCATTGATGATTTGGATCCCAAGTACATATTGCGCCTCTCCTAAATATTTCATTTGGAATTAGGCTACCAGCCATTTCTTAATGTCAGTAAGCGATCCTACATCATTCTTAATAAGTAGAATATCGTCCACATAAAGTATTAGAAAAGCTACTTTATCGTTGATGATTTTCTTGTAGATTCAAGATTCATCAATGTTTTGATCAAACCCAGAAGATTTGTTCACTGCATCAAATCTAATATTCCAAGATCTGAATGCCTGTTTCAACCCATAAATCGATCAATTCAGCTTGCAAACTTTGTGCTCCTGACCTTGGGCTATGAACCCCTCGAGTTGAGACATAAAGATATTCTCCTCAAGATTGCCATTTAAAAAATCAGTCTTGACATCCATTTGCCATATCTCATAGTCATAATATGTGGCTATGGATAAGAGAATTCTTATAAACTTAACATAGCAACAGGGAAAAAAGTTTCCTTATAGTCAACCCCTTCCCTTTGGGTATAACTCTTTGGTACAAGTCTAGCTTTGAAGTTATGTGTCTTTTTAGCTACATCTCTCTTTCTTTTGTAGATCCACCTACATCCTATTGGTTTAACCCATTTAGGTAAATCTACAAGCTCCCATACTGAATTGGAGTACCTAGACTCCATTTCAAGGTTCATGGCTTTGACCCATTGGTCCTTGTCTACATCATTCATCGCCTGTTTATAGAACAATGGATCTTCAACACCATCATCTGATATGACAACTAAGTTAAACCCAAGTAATAGTCAGGATGTATCACAACCCTCCCACTGCGTTGAGACAACCTCAACGATTGATAAGGACGGGACTGACTTGAAATGTTGGCTCCTTCATTAACTCTTGATAAAGGGCCAACTTCATTAACAACTCTTGTTGATTCTTTAGTAGCTTCACTTAATACTACTTTGTTGCGTGGTTTATAATCTCTTATGTGATCTTTCTCTAAAAATGTAGTATTTGTCTATACAAACACTTTATTTTCTTGAGGGTTATAGATCAGACCACCTCTTGTCTCCTTAGGGTAACCAACAAATCGGCACAACCTTGAACGAGGTTCTAACTTCTTAGGATTTGTCACTAACACATGTGTAGGAAAACCCTAGGTTCTAAAGTAACGTAAACTCATTTTACACCCCCTTCATAACTCAAAAGGTGTTTCAGAAATACTCTTCAAGGAAACATTGTTCAAGATGTGGGCTGTAGTCTCTATTGAACATTGTTCGAGTTAGGAAATTGAGCATAACTCATCATTAATCAAACTATATCTAATAAGGTTCTATTTCTCGTTTCTGATACACCGTTCTATTGAGGTGTACCAGGTGCTGAGAATTGGGATTGAATTCCATGTTCTATCAAATAGTTCTAGAATTCTAAATCCATGTACTCTCCACTTCGGTCACATCGAAATGTTTTAATTGTTTTACCTAATAGGTTTTCGACTTTAGCCTTATACTCTTTGAACTTTTTATAAGCTTCAGACTTATGTTCCATTAGGTATAAGTAAACATACCTCGAATAATCATCTATAAAAGAGATGAAGTATTCCTATTCTCCTTTAGCCTTTATATTTTTTGGGACCACAAAGATCCGATTGTATGAGCTCTAATGGCTTTTGGCTTTGTAACCTTTTCCACTAAAAGGTCTTTTAGTCATTCTTCCTTCGAGACAAGATTCACATGGAGGTAATGAATCATTTTCTAACTTGCTTAGAAGTCCATTCTTTACCAATCTCCCGACCCTATCGAGATTTATGTGGCCTAATCTCAAACGTCAAAGTTACGTATCATTGTTACTTGGAGAAATTCTTCTCCTTTTAGTTTGAGTATTAGCAGTTTTAAACGTCTCATGATTTAAAAGTGCTTTTGATTTAGTTGGTCTTAAGACATATAAGTTGTCTTCTAGTTTAGTTGTACAAATAGTCGCACCATTTTTCATAATAAATGCTTCATTTGAATTAAATGAAATTGAGTATAATTGTTCAATTAAACAAGAATTAAAAACAAGGTTCCTCTTCATCTTGGGAACAATGTATAAGTTTTCTTAAAATAAAAATCTATTTCCAAAAGAAAACTTAGTGGCTCCCACTTCACGAGATGAAATGACATCTCCCGTTCCAACCTTGAGCATCATTTCACCCCCTTCCAGTTGTTGGAAGGAACTAATTTCCTATAAAGAATAACAGATGTGATTAGTGGCTCCTGAATCAAGTATCCAAGCATCATAGTCATTTTCCACTAAACAAGTTTCTAAGACTAGTAAATCATATTTACCTTCCTTCTTCTTCTTCTTCTCAGCAAGGTACTAGGGGCAATTATATTTCTAGTGACCATCCACATTAGATTGGAAGCATTTACCCATTTCAGCCTTAGCCTTGCCCTTGCCTTTTCTAACAATTGGAGTCTTCCTCTTCCCTCATTTATTTTTCTGGATCTTTTTAAAACCAAAGCTTGAACGAACAAACTTAGTTCCAGAGGATGAACCCTTATGAAACTTTTTAAAATGGGCAACATTTACTTCTTCTTCTACTAGTCCCTTACCTTTCACGAGGGACTGAAAAGTCTGTAACTCGTTCAGAAGGGTAGTTAGATTGTACTGTATTTTGTTCATTACTATATTGTTGTGGAACTGAAGAAAATTCCTCGAAAGAGATTCCAAAATAAAAGACACCTGACTCTGCTCGTCTATGACCGCATCATTTATTTAGCGACACTGAAATGAACCATCAAGTCGAGAACATGTTCTCTCATTGATTGGTTCTCTTTCATGCGCACATTGTAAATGTACTTGATGATAGAGTAAATATGCAAAATATGGAAGCTAACAGAATCATTAAGCACTCTAATTACATTAAGTTTTTCAAACACTAGGGTTTCATTTTGAATACCTTTGATGATTTCCAATTGCTCTTTGCAATTTCCACGAAATAGACCTTCAATTTCTTCGTAGACCATCAAGAGTATCTTCTCTACTAATCTCAACCTTAGATTGAGTGGTGGAACTTCAATTGAGAGGAGATTTAGATCAATTTGGAGTACTTGACAGAAAAACTCTTTTTCCAGCGGAAGATTTTTCAAAATTTCAATTGCATGTTCAAAACTGATTAATTTCCAAGTATTTAATCAACCTTAACATGCAAAACTAATTAAACACTTATTTGACACTTCAAATAGTACCAAATTAATAGCCTTAGGTGTTAGATTATGGAAACATCCACTATAGAAATGGATTTGGGATAAATCCACTAAAACCAAATTTTCAGTTTTAATTTAATTTAATTCTTAAATATAATTAAATTAAATGTAATACAAATTCAATTTCTTAATTGAATTTTAAAATTGAAATTTATTTAATTTATTAAATAAAAAAATAATAATTTAATATCAAATATTAAATTGATAAAACACCTAATTCATTATTTAAATATGTTGAACTCTCCAAATAAGTTTAATTTCAATAAATTTAAACGTTAATTATATCAAATATAAGTATCCAAACCCTAAATTGAATTTGAACATTTCAAATTCACTCAATATTCTAACCCAAGGTTTAATCTTTTACGAACTTTTAGAGGGACCTTATGGAACTACAGATCATGAGCTCCAACGATTTGAGATGAATTTGCTAAACTCTTTAAATCGAATTAATCAATATTCGTTAACTACCGAGACATATCACTATAACTCAGTAGTTGCACTCTCCTCACTGTAGATATATTTCTATCCACATGATTTAACCATAATTAGTAAGTCGATCCTTCACAGGTTCGTATTTACATCTAGGTCAAAATTACCGTTTTACTTCTGTAAATACATCTTGCTCCTTAAGTCTTCATTGATCTTCTATCAAACAATTGGTTTATAGTTCAACTAATAAACCATATCCCTCTATGTCATGGAGGGCGGGGCCTTTTGTTCAAGACCAAAAATCAGTACTTAAAGGAATGACCTATCTACTAACCCTAAGATGGGTAGGAGTGAATTCCATCTTGCAGAACTATGTTCCCAGCTATATATCCGATTTTATTCCCAAAATGAGAGGCTTATTGAACGGTGATATCGAACCATTATCACCTATGCAGAACAAAGGACAATCCTGAATAAACATGAGTTCATAGTTAGCTCAAGATCAGATCGAGTTACCTTAGGTCATCTATTTGAAATAGTCAAGTGACTATTTTGCGGTCCGATCTTATGCAAACATCTTTTGTGTAGTATGCCCCCACTCGCATGTCTCCATATGAACTATTTCAGGATCACATCGTTTGTATCAATATATAAAGTGGGTCACATCCATAGTGTCCCTAGGGTGAGCACCCAATCTCATCCATATACTTGTAGACCTTTGTGACTATATTCTAAAACTTGATAATCTTTTATATCTCTACATAAAGTTAAAGTAATCCTACTATAGGCATGAGTTTTGTTTATTGTATGTTATAACATAATGTAATTTCAATAATATTTTTATTGAATGAAGTCTCAATAATACTTTTATTGCAAAAATAGAATTAAAAAATTACGAAGTGTGAGTGTTAGGACATTCCCAACACTTGAGGGCCTCGTGTCGAATCTAAGTGGACGGTTGTCCAAACATCTCTTGGAAGGACTCCATTTCCAACACTCCATTATGCTTCTTGGTAAGAACGTCAGATAGACTTGCCAAGATGTAGACTCAGGCCTCGTCATTAGCTTTTATCCAACGGTCATAAGCATCCTTCAACGTTTGAGATAAATTTCGAGCGAGGACTGGAGGACATTCCTCCATCAAGACAAACCACAGATCATCAACAACCAAAATCGTATTCAAGTTAGATTTCAACGTCACATAGTTTTCACCTGTTAATTTCTCATTTTTAAGCAAAGATATGATTGTGGAAGACATGTTGAAAAATATAACAATAAATTGACCTTATTAGTTATCTTTTTCATAACTCATTACTTAATTATCCAATCAATTTAGCAAAAAACAATGTAATCATAGAATTCTAGTTAAACTATTGATTTTAGTTTTTACAACGATACTTAAGAGGTTTAAAGCAACAGCCACTGAAGGGTGATAAGCTACTTCTCCCTTAACTGAGACAATCTTAGCCAATCACTAATACCAAAATAACTTTTATTCCTATATTTTTTTAACTACCGTTGTTTGGGTTAAGGATTCATTAACTAACCTAAATCATCCCATAAGTATGACCCTCCCTTTTTTGGATCCCAAAGGTATGCTTCAACAGGTTACCGAAAGGAAAGACAACTGTTGAAGATTAACCTAAGAAATCCTATCCATTACTGGAGTTTGCATTGTTTCAACCCTTATGATCAGACCCTCTGAAGGAATGATCGCTCTAGGACAACATGCAAGCAAACCATAGGAATCTCACGGTTCAATCTAATGGAGGAGACTGTAGGATGTTGGGTTGTATGTCCTAAAACTCACACTTTGTAATGCTAAGCATATTCTATTATTAATAAAGATGTTATTGACGTTTATTCAATAAAACTGTTGTTGAATATGTGAATTGGACTTGTAAAGACTAAATCTAATAAACTAAAGATCCATGGCTATTATATGAATATATGAACTTTATGTGGAGACATAAGAGTGAATCAAGTTCCATAAATAGCCAAAATGGTCTATAGTTTACGAATAAAGTTGGGTACTGATAACGGGCAGAAATGCATGTTATCATAGCGTTAAGTTCTTAAACAATGTTGGATTGCGTTGATGAAATATATTAAATTGCGTCCATTAAGCATAAATTCTATAATATTGCGGTCGCATACGTCCAATGCATTAGAATAGTTTATCTTTATATTTTTGTGCAGAATATGCGTTAACGCAATGTAAAGATTGCAATAATAGGAATTCATTGGTTGAGCGTAACTTCACCGTAAGGCTTTACGTTGATCGTGCTTGCACACATTCGCCTGAGAAGGATTGCCGCAACTTGGTCAGCGCAACATGGTGGGCACATCCGGGTGAAAGGATAATTAAGAGCGATGGGATAGAAAGCTGATGACAGTCAGATCTAAATTAAGTTGATAGCCGATAACGGTCAGGAAGTACATTCAGATTTATTGGTGACAATTATCCGGCGCATCAGTCAAGAATTAAAGCTGTCCCATCTGTACAACCAGGAGAGAGAAGCTGTCTTTCATCATAGAAGCTCTATAAATACCAAGTGCATTCTTCAAAAGAGTGGTTCACGAATTTTACAATCTTCTGTTCCACAAGTTCACGTCTCAGTCCATAGTTTTCTTTCATTTTAAGGCAGACGGGAGGAAGAAAGTTGTGCCGGTAGATCATTCCGGTAAGCTTGGGAAAGCGCCAGAAGCTCCAAGACAGAGAGAGGGTCGACGCCTGTGAAAGCAGAAACATCTTTAGATCAGAATAAGGATTTAGTGTAAAAAGCCTCGGTCAACAAGGAATTGCTACCGGGCTCTCTACTTCTACTTTCCATTGAAATTTTGTACTCAAATCATTTATAAGAATGGAATTTCTTTCTGTACATCTATTCACTCTCTGTTGTTCACGCATGAGTAGCTAAATTAGTTGAATGAGTTGAGAAGCATTTAGCTAGCACAAATAGGGAATCTTCATTCTTTGCGATTATCTTGCTTATGTATGCTTCATTCGTCCATTAGAGATACTCGGGAGGGTAGTATAAGGATAGGATCTAGACTTGGGAAGGTTAGGTTAGAATATAGGTTTGGAAGAACCAGATTAGAACGCAATGAGAGATAGGCGCTCAGGAATGAGCACTATTTGTTATTAACGCATCGCATGCATCTTAGCGATAAAATATGATTGTATACGGTCACCTTGCTTTCATGTATTTTGCATCAACGCATAGGACAAGAGTAGAGACTTAGGGATAAGCTCTATGGATACTTTGCATTCAACACATGTGTCCTAGACTTAGGAGCATCGCATTTACATTGGAAAATGACTTGCTGTGGATGGTTGTAACATGATCGCATAGTCTGTCGCATTCCCGAGTAACACTAGCTAAAGATCTTCTCGACCCATTCATCGCATACTCATTGCATCTATTAATACAACTGTCTTTCTCAAATCCGTCGCCTTTATTTATTTCTTTTTCATCAACGCAACAACACACCCAACACTTTCTTTATTTACTTGGTTACCATAAAGTTTTCATAAAAATTACCAACGCAATCTATTTTCACAAGTCCCTGTGTTCGACCATGGACTTACCAGAAAACTCAGAGGAATTTACACTTGGATTCCATTGGGGAAACTTGAGTGCACAATGCAATTCCATCAACGCATAGCATCCATATTTCCAGCACATAATTCCAAGCATCAAGTTTTTGGCATCGTTGCCGGCGACTTCGACAAGGTAGCTTATTAACGGTAATTTTTGTGATTTTTTTGCAGAACTCTCAATCTCTGGCGAGCTATGACCCAAAGATTGAGAGAACGTTTCAAAGGAGACTAAGAGACCGCTAACAACAACCACAATCCGACAAAGAGGAGATGGCGGAGTAGGCTGGAAATGGAGCACCAAATGAAAATAATGTCATGGCGAATCCGACTCTGTTGGCAAACGATCGCAATAGGCCCATTAGGGACTATGCATCGCCAAACCTCTATGATTTCTCTCCAGGAATCATGAGGCCTGCCCTCGATGGAAGTAAATTCGAAATGAAATCGGTGATTCTGCAGATGATCCAGACTGCAAGCCATTCGGAGGAAGGCGCTGCGAGGACCCATACGCTCACCTCTGAAGTTTTATTGAAATCTGCAATACTTTTGTTGAAGAAGTTCAACTAACATTGTTCCCATTTTCTCTCTGTGATCAGGCTAGGAAATGGGCATATTCGCTCGAACCAGGACAGATCACTTCTTGGGAGCAGGTGGTGGCGAAATTCATGAAGAAGTATTTTCCACCTACCGAGAACGCAAGGCGAAGGAAGCTTATTACTAATTTTGAACAAGACATGGACGAATCGCTCAGCGATGCTTGGGCGAGGCTTAAAAGGTTGGTCTGGGATTGTCCGCATAATGGGTTACTAGACTGCATTCAAATGAAAATTTTCTATCATGGTTTGAATCCCGCTTCGCAGACCACTGCCAATGCTACAGCCGCTGGTGGTCTGCTGGACAAAACTTACGATGAGGCGAAGAATATCCTGGACCGCATCTCCAAGAACCATGAAGACTGGAGAGAGAGTGACCAGAGATTGAGACTTAAGATTCTCATGCAAATAATGGTGCCATTGTTTCATTACAAAACCAAATGATCGCAATGATGAATTTGATCTAAGGAATGGTGATTAGTAGCCCAACACCGCAAGGTGGGAAAATCAATGCAATAAGTCAAAACACCACAAGGTGTGTGACTTGTGGTGATGGGCATGCGATGGAAGATTGCCCGAAAAATCCACAGTCTGTATATTTTGTAAAGAATAATCCCTTTTTAAACACTTACAACCCCAGGTGGAGAAACCACCTCAATCTTGTGTGGAAGAATCAACAACAAAATTTTCAATCTGTGGTGCAAAAAGAAGGGCCACAAGAATTCTTCCAACGCAACAACGGTCAACCGAGCAATCATGCAAGTAGCTCACAACAACCACCACAATCCTCTTTTTTAGAGAGCCTATTGAAGAAATATATAGAGAAAAATGAGACAGTGCTTCAAAGTCAGGTTACGTCCATCTGCAACCTCGAATTGCAAATAGGTCAGATTGCGAGTGAGTTGAAAAATAGACCGCAAGGGGCGTTGCCAAGTTCAATCGAGCTCCCACGCAATCTAGGGGGATCAAGTAAGAAGCAATGTCAGGTTGTGACATTGCGTAGTGGAAAGACTGTGGAGGGAGAAAAGGAGCAGAGTAGAACAACTTCCATCACAACCGAGCCTGAGATGGCGGTAACGCAAGAAGAAGAAAGAGAAAATGAAGTTGTAGAACCTGAGGTTGCGTTGACCTTGAAGTCAAATGAAACGGGAACAGTGAAAGTTCAGTTACCACCTTTCCCTCAGAGCCTAAGGAAGAAGAAAAATGAAGAGGTACAGTACCAACGCTTCTTATCTATGCTAAAATAATTACATGTTAACATTCCTTTCAGTGAAGCGATTGAGGAAATGCCTGCCTATGCCAAGTTTCTAAAGGACATGGTAACTAAGAAGAGAGGCGCTGAAAATTTTTTCCCAGTGGATTAACGCAAAGTTCCAAATCTATTATCCCACCGAAGATGAGCGATCCTGGGAGCTTTACTATTCCTTGCTCCATAGGAGGACTCTACATTGGGCAAGCCCTGTGTGACTTAGGGGCCAACATAAATTTGATGTCGTTGTCAATTTTTAGACAATTAAATGTGAGGCAACTTGTGCCCACATCATTGACTCTCCAATTGGCTGACAGATCTCTGGTTCATCCAGAAGGTAAGGTGAAGGATGTGCTGATCATGATTGATAAATTTATTTTTCTAGCTGACTTCATCATTCTAGACTATGAGGCCGACAAAGATGTACCCATCATTTTGGGGCAACCTTTTCTATCAACGGGTCGTGCTCAAATTGATGTGCACAAGAGAGAAATCATTTTGACTATAAATGGACAGAAGCTCAAATTTAATATAATTCGTGCCATAAAATTTTCGGATGAAGAAGACCTGCAAGATTCTGATGATGACCTGAATTTGATTGAAGAAGAAAAGTCTGATGAAGAGTGTGAAGAAGAGGATGCCAACGCATCCGTAGCTGCCTGCAATGCGATCGTAGTAAAAACACACAAAAAAGAAGAAATGATCGCAACACAAGAAGAAGAGCCAAAAGAAGAAAGAAAAATAACGCAACCTTCCCTGGTGGAACCACCAACACTTGAACTGAAGACCCTACCAACCCATTTGAAGTACGCATTTCTGGGGCAGAATGAGAAGCTGCTAGTGATAATTTCCTCTCACTCAACGAAGATCAAGAGAATGCGTTGATGAGCATTCTCAAGAAACATGTGCGAGCAATTGGCTGGACGCTCGCTGACATCAAAGGAATTAGCCCTGCATACTGCATGCACCACATTTGTCTTGAGGACGACCACAAGGCAACAATTAAAAATCAACACAGACTTAACCCTGCGATGAAGGAGGTCGTTAAAAAGGAGATTATCAAGTGCTAGATATGGGCATTATCTATCTCATAGTAGATAGCACATGGGTCAGCTCTGTGCAATTTATGCCGAAGAAGGGCGAAATGACGGTAGTCCTAAATGAGAACATTGAATTAATACCGCAAAGGACCATCACTGGATGGCGCATATGCATGGACTACCGCATGTTGAATGCAGCCACAAAGAAAGATCACTTCCCTCTGCCATTCATTGATCAAATGCTAGACAGATTAGCAGGGAATGATTTTTACTGCTTCTTGGATGGGTATGTTGGATACAATCAAATCATGAAGATCAAGACAAGACAACATTCACCTGCCCATATGGGACATTTGCTTTTCGCTGCATGCCGTTTGGTCTATGCAATGTGCCGAGCACGTTCCAAAGGTTCATGATGGTGATCTTTTTAGATTATCTCGAGGACTCAGTGGAAATATTTGTGGATGACTTCTCCATTTATGGGAACACTTATGAAATCTGCCTTGCCAATTTGGAAAAAATTCTGAAGAGATGTGAGGAGACGAGTTTGATGCTCAATTGGGAAAAATGTCATTTCATGGTGAAAGAGGGTATAGTGTTGGGACATAAGGTCTCCCAGGAAGGGTTGGAAGTGGACAAAGCAAAGATTAAAGCAATTGAAAAACTTCCACCACCAACCAGCGTGAAGGCTGTGCGAAGCTTCTTGGAGCATGCTGGATTCTATAGACGATTTGTCAAGGACTTTTCTAAGATTGCACGACCACTGAATGCGTTGTTAGAGGTGGACAGAAAGTTTTAGTTCGACAACAACTGACTCAATGCATTCAAAGTTTTAAAAGATGCACTAATTACCGCGCCCATACTAATTGCGTCGAATTGGACAATACTATTTGAAATCATGTGCGATGCAATCGGGTATGCGATGGGGGTAGCCTTAGCGCAAAAAAAGAAAACAATTTTGCATCCTATCGCATATGCGAATAAAACTTTAAACCCTACTCAGATAAATTATACCACCACGGAGAAAGAACTCTTGGCTATGATTTTTGTGTTGGAGAAATTCAGGGCATATCTGTTGGGAACGAAGGTGCTCATTCACACTGATCACTCGATAATCAAATATTTAATGACAAAGAAGGATGCAAAGCCAAGGTTGATCAGATGGGTTCTTCTCCTTCAAGAATTTGATATCGAGATAATTGATCGAAAGGGGACAGAGAATCAAGTTACAGATCACTTGTTCAGACTGGAAAATCCCGAGGATGACCGCAATGAATCTAAGGTGAGTGTCGTGTTCCCAGATGAGCAGCTATTCCACATAGAAGAATTGCCTTGGTATGCGGACATTGTTAATTATTTGGTTTATGAACAATTTCCTGAAGATTACACCTACCATCAATAGAAGAAGCTCAAGCATGAATGCAAACATTATTATTGGGATGAGCCGAATCTGTATAAAAGAGGTACATACCAAATCATTCTATTATGCATACCAAATGCTGCTCAACAACGCATATTGTCACAATGCCACGACTCACCATATAGTGGGCACTTTGGAGGGCAACGTACTGCAGCCAAAGTTTTGCAAAGTGGATTCTTTTGACCTTCATTATTTAAGGATGTGGCTGACTACGCAATAAAATGTGATCGGTTTCAACGCACAGGCGCAATGCCAATGAACACTATCTTGAAGCTAGTGTTCACTTGGGCAAAAGGTCTTACTCTTCAATTCAAGATTGCAGCTCTTCCTAGGAAAATTAAAATCACGCTGGTTCGGTCCCTTCATCATCAAAGAAATATTTTCACATGGAGCGGTGGAACTGATCACCGAGGATGGAAGTCAAACATTTAAAGTTAATGGACAACGGATCAAGGCATATTGCGGAGGAGATTTCCAGCCAGAAATAGCCTCCGCAAAGTTGAAAAATCCGGACTACCCTCTTACATGACTCATGAACTCTTATCCCTTCGTCACTTTACTTTTATCTAAGCTATCGGTATCTTACTCATTTTTCTTTCTCTAACAAAAAAAAAACTTGTTGTTTTATTTTAAAATCATTTGACCCTTTCTTTGTCTGTTTACAATGATTAAGGCACATGATTGCGAAGATATTACAAGAAGAAGCAAATGATTTCATTCCATCATCGCAATGCACAGAAGCAAAGATCCCCGCAAGGATGGATGCATCAATACTCAATGCGGGTGACAGTGCAAAATTTGGGGGTGTACTCTTCCTTATTTTTATTTCAAATTTTGCGCTATCATATTGCATTTCACTCCTACTCACTTTTAGGGATAGTAGAGAGGTTGTTCCCTTAAATGTTGACTCCTGGGTATTGAACAAGGGACCCCACTCTCTCATTGGCCCGATAGTGACTCGGTTTAGTGATTGGATCCCAAACCAATTTTTCATTAGAGGATCAGTGGGATTTAAGGAACAAGATGTAATCTCAGGGGTAAAACAACTTATGACCCAATTGTTATTACGAACAACCAGTGAAGGGTTGACTTACTTATCATGGTTATATCGAACGGACACATAATATATCTACAGTGAGGGGAGTGCAACTATAGGCTATAATGGACAATCATGTTAATTAACAAATATTAATTAACTAGGTTAAAGAGTTTGACCGGTTAGTCTCGGATCGTTGGAGCCCATGATCTGTAGGTCCATTGAGTCTCCTTGCTAGCTCACTACAGATAAAATTGAAGAATTAGGTGAAGTAAGAATTTGAAATGTTCAAATTCGGGCTTTAGGAAAAATTGTATTTTATATGAGATATAATTTACAATTAAATAATTTATTTATTTATTAATTATTTTTTAGAGTATTCTTGAACATTAGCATGAAAGTGTTTTTTAAACTTGATAAATGTGATTGATCAAAGTTAGGTGTCAAAAAAAAGTTAATATGTGTTATTAAATTTGTTATTAAATATTTTCTAAATTGTGAAAATGTTTTTCATAAAAAAAAAAAAATTATGATTTATTTATATCAAAATTAGTTAGTGGAAAAATCCAATGTTGGATTTTTCCACTAAGTGGATTTTGAAGTGGCACTTCCAAAGCTTAACACCTAAAGATTACATGCTAGTGAAGTTTGAGGTGGAAGATATGCAAGATAGGATTTTGCATGTAATTTGTTGTTAAATAGTTTGGTTTTTTAAATGTGTAAGAACTAATGTTTCTTTGACTATTTACTTTATTCTTCCACCAAAATCTTTTTACTCTCCACTTCACCAGAGTGAAATTCCCTTTAGTTCACTAACAAAATGGTCCCATACCATCGTGTTCTTCAACCACAGAATAGCGAGGATTTACCGTTGGTGGTGTCGATCGAGTACGGAAAGGAAGATTACGGTGGATGTTACAAAGGTTGTATTTTCTAACCCTTTATGCATGCTTATTCTTAGTTTTATATATTATAACGTTATCGATCCTTGCTTCCGCTGTGCATGTTGTTCTTTATGTTCCAACATAGGATATGTTGACATGTGTTCCTCTCCCACTTACCATGAACACTTTCCTCATTTACCTTGTTATAGACCCATGCAAACACTTTCTGAAGAGAGACTGCGCTCAGGGTGACACGAAGCTGAACATGGATCTCACTGTGTGAACTCTTCGGGACGTGAGAGCTGACATTTGATATATCATATATACCAACTTCCTCCCACTAGAGTATTCTAATATTTTATTAGGATTTTATTATACTTAGTTAAATCTCGTCTAATGAATTTATCTAAGTCATTTAAATTTGCTCAATATAACATTTTTATTGAATAATTTAACAATACTTTATTTTATTTATTAAACTTCTTTAATAAAATCATTCATTTATTGCATATTTATAAAGTATTTGTCCAATTCACCTTCTAAGTCAGTTCCCAGGTGGGGATGTTCTGTTTTCGTCAGCTTAAATACTCCCTCCTAGGTAGAACCTTCCTTAGACAAAGGTCTCTTATAGGCAATTCTTTTATAAATTTAATATTTTATTGAAATTCATTTTAATCCTATTATAACAAATTAAAAAGATTAACCTATTCCTAATCCCATTTGAAATAACATAAGTCAAATTTAAACAATTTAAAATAATTTAGACCTATGTTTGCATGCAATCTAGATTATATATTTTTATCTATTTCATTCATAATAAAACTCTTTATAGATTAATGAATTATTAAAAGCTAAAAAAGCTTCAAGCATTCACATACATCATTCTACTATTTATTAGAACAATTTTAATGTATAGTATGATGCAGGGACATGCTTAGGTAATCATATATCACCGACATAACACTTATATTATGATGCATGAGCATGCTAATTCAATCATGCATCTATAAAATATAACCCTTTATATTTAATTATGATGCATGTACATGTTTATCCTAAGGTGGGTGTTTTTTAATCTATATGACATACAATATATAATACGAATTCAAAA
This sequence comes from Benincasa hispida, assembly GCF_009727055.1. Lineage (NCBI taxonomy): Eukaryota > Viridiplantae > Streptophyta > Magnoliopsida > Cucurbitales > Cucurbitaceae > Benincasa > Benincasa hispida. Next base: position 62,526,789 of record NC_052352.1, on the reverse strand, counting down.
AATAATTTAAAACATACATCCAATACATAATTAAACTAAATAGAAAAAAATGGACAGATTTTGGCACCCTAATGCAAAATTAATTGATAAAATTAATATAGCTATTATATTAATTTAATTAATTAATTAAAAAAAATAGTAAACTAGGTTAAACTGAAGCTGCAGCAGAAGGTCTCACGCGCGCCACTTGGTTTTATCGAATACATGGAGCATTGCAACGTTCTGAGTGCAAATCAATGCTTCTAACTTTCAATGTTGTAACGCTGCAATAGTAGCGTCACGACGCTGATTGGGAGAACACTCTTGTTCTGCATAATTTATGCTCGAAACTCGCCCCAAACACTTTTCATGATCTCTTCAGCAGCCGTTGCTTTATCGATTAGACAGATTTATAGACTCGAAGCAAGAAATAAATTGTCCAAAAAATACAATGACCCTTACAATTTAATTCAAATATTCCATAACGTAGAATATGAAACCCACCTCTAAATGATTTTGTTTCAGAAAATATGAAGAACGAAGATGCAAGAATCTGGCCCTGATACCAATTGAAGGGATAAAATCGCGCAGTGGAAGCGTTTTGTTAGAACGCCTTGCATCCCACAATCTAATTTTTATATAAACATATCACTGAATTAAAAAAGAATATAAACATGTAAATTAGCATGCTTTAGGGAAAATATTAGAACGATTCTTACCTTTGTAGATTCCCAAATGCCACGAATAATCCTCTCCTAGGTCCAAGGAACGGATCTCCGACGATCTTGATCACGAACAATTTCTTGAACAATCTCGAACACTACCACGAGAGTAACCTATTTATTCTTTGGGATTCTAATAGAAGGATAGATGGTATCCAACTATTGGGAAAGGGAGAGGAGAAAAGGGGTTTTAGAGAATAGAGAGGATTTTCTTTATGGCTTAGGGAAAAAATTCTGCATAATAACACTATGGTATTGTGTTGTTTGTTTCCTAAAGGGCCATAGGAAGGTCTTTATATAGAGAAGGGCCAAACTCTTTTTCTAATATTTTTATTTTTATAATTAATGAAATAACACTTATTTAATTAATTAGCTCATTTAATTAAATAAAACTTATTTAATTTTAATTTGCACAATAATTAAATAACTATTTATACATTAAATCCAATTTAATGTATATATTTAATTATTATATACATCCTAAGTATATGTGCAAAACATCTCTATTAATTAATTTTTTGTGAATCTAATTTACTTGAATTAATTAATTTGAATCTTATTCAAATATCACTTTCCAATTTAATTATAGATTAATCATATTAATATATAATTTTCTCAAATTAATTTGAAAAATTCAAATTATCCCTCTTAAATAACAAACCAAATTAGGGAACCTGGTGGACCTATAGATCAGAAGCTCTAGCGATATGAGATTAAATTGGCTAAACTAATAAACCAAATTAATCAATATTTGTTAATTGTGGGTACACTCCAATAAAGACCCACAACTGCACTCTTCTCACTATAGATATATTTCTATATCCATGGATATAGACCAATACCTATAAATTAGTCCTTCATGAGAGTTTATAACTCTAATTGGATCAAATTACTATTTTACCCTTTGGTTACCTCTGACTCCTTAAGTACCAGTGGTCCTCTAATGAACAACTTATTTATGGTCCAACTAATAAACAGAAACCCCTATAAGGTCAACGAGAGGGTAGGGCTCTTTGTTAAGTCTCAAAGACACCTCTTAAGGGAACACTCATCTACTTACCCTTAAGGCGAGAACGAGTGGATTCCATCTTGTATTATTATGTTCCCAGCTCCCTACTCGGTTTTGTTTGCAAAATGGTAAACATATTGGTTCGACAAACTGGCCATTCTCACCCATGCAAATCAAAGGACAATTCATCATGAACAGGAGTTCATAATATACTCAGAATTAAGATTAAGTCACCTAAATCATCCTATTGAAATAGAAACCTGACTAGTCAATAGTGTTACATTTAGTAGTTACTATATCGTGGTCCAGTCTTATGCAAACTCATTGCATAGGTTACTCCCACTCGCGTATCACATACACGAACGCATTGGATCATATATTACGTTTGTATCAAATAAAAAGTGGGTTGTATCCATAGTGTTACTAGGATAAGGTACCCAACTTTATCCCTATACTATAGACACTTTAGGTTGTATCTTGAAAATTGATCTCTGTATGTCTCCATATATAGTTCAAGATTCATAAGACAACCTTGGATGTTAGTTTATTAGATTTAGGGTTATTAAGACAAAATAGACAACAATACAAACAATAACATTTATTGATTTAACATCTATAACTCTTTATTGATGACGGTCAATTAATAACATTTACTATTTACGAGTTTTAGAGCATAAAACCCAACAGCTATCAAGCACACCTTCTACTTAAGTGCCTGTGCTTTTGATTTGGCGCTCACGAGAGGCCATCTAGCAATCTATGTGCGCGCCTGAAGGCCAGTGTGCATTACACAACACCCACTCACAGTGTCAGCGTGTGCCATCCATCTCGTTGGTGTACCTATGATGTCGTGAACATAGTCTTGACATAGTTTTGGAGTCTTGGTGTTGGTAAGCTATTGTTAAGACCTTTGGACAATATTGTGGGCATTAGCTCACCAAGACACACTTGATTAAGAAAGGGGAAATTGACCTGTAAAGTTAAGTTAGCTAAGTTATTTAAGTTCAAAGTGAACAAGCATCGTTAACCCAAGGTTGCCTATTTATATAATAGGCCAAACAAAGATTGGGAAGACCTATAGACCTTTGAAAAGTTAGCTTAAGATAATAAGTGACAATGCTTTCAAAAAAAGAGTTTCTTACAGTATCTTCTATGCACACTTATGAATGATTTACTCAATTGATAGAAAGTCATAAAAAATATAATGTTCGCGAAAAATAGTGAGCACTTTTTTTAGCATAAAAAAATATACAAGTTTAAGCTGTGATTTTTAAAACAAAAGTTAATATAACTGTCAAGAAAACTATATGAACTGTCAAGACAACTCACTATTGGTCAATCAAATCTCAATTAGTGGAAATTCAAGCCTACAAAATTAGTTTCATATTAGTTCCTTGAATCTTACTCAATAATGCAATCAAGGATCTCCTCCAATTTTTCTTACCGTTGAAGATCTCCCTCATTGATTGCATTTTATTTAATTCCAACCTGTATTTTATTTTGGTTTAATTCTTTCCTTTCTTGGCTACTAAAATTAATGTGTATTTATTTTTTATTTTCAGTAGTTTGTAAATGCAGAAAATAAAAAAGACTAATATTCATTATCTTCCTGTCAATATACTATAATTTTAACAGTCCTCATGTTTTTCTCCAACCATATGCAGATGTTGTACAACAAACGAGGGGCAGAAATAAACCTGACTGTAATATTTCTCTTATGTTGATCCTTCAGAAGCACCATTAAGACTATTGAAAATAGGAAAGCTGCAGCAGAAAGTTTGGAAGCCAATGTGGTAGCTCACGAAAAACCATTTTGAAGCTAAAGAAAGGCGACCTTGTTAATAAAAATTTGCAATTAGTAAACAAGAAACTTAAAAAATTTCACCATGGAAGATGCAAGAACACAAATACCAAAGATTCATTAAGTAAATATGGTAGCTTAAATTCTACCGAATTAAAGCACATAAAAAAACCGACAATTGCATACACATTATAACATTGAATTAAGGATTGTAAATAGAGATTTTGAAAATGGAATATATATATATATAATTGTGACTATAAACCATCAACAACAAACATCTTGTTAGGGTTGATGCCCTAAATCTCGTGGGTTTTGTAGTTTGTAATTGTAATGTACAAACGATTTATTTATTTAATAAAATCTGACGTATTTTATTTGACATTTAATAGCATTAACCCACAAAACCGATAAACCAACATTCAAGGTTATCTTTTGTAGCTTAAACATTTATGTAGAGACATACAGGTGGATCATGTTTACGTGATAACCTAAATGGTCTGTAGTAGATGGACAAGACTGGGTACCTTATTTTGGTGACACAAATGAGCGGGATGTACTATAGACCACTTTCATAAGAAGTTCACAATTCACTCAGGATTCAGGTCATGTCACCTATGGTCATCTTGGTGAAATGTAAGTCTCTATTATTAATGGCGTTATAGTAAGACTATTCATTTCGTGGTTTGGACTTATACAAACCCTTTTGTATAGTACATCCCACTCATTTGTAGAATTTTACAACATTTGTAACATCTACAAAACCATTTAGATACCCAGTCTTGTCCATCTACAACAACTGGAACACATTTGGAATTATGGAATGGTTGTAAAGATAGTGTACGTCATTTTAGGATCTGGGGTCGCCCGGCATATGCGCTTGAGGCAAATCCTAAAAAATTGGAACCTCGTTCAAAATTTTGCCTATTTGTAGGTTACCCTAAAGGAATGGGAGGAGGTTACTTCTACGATCCTAAAGATAATAAAGTGTTTGTGTCGACGAATGCTACCATTTTAGAAGAGGACCACATATGGGAGCATAAGTCTTGCAGTAAGATAGTGTGAAATGAACTTTCCAATTAAATTACTGAACCTTCAACAAGAGTTGTTGAAGAACCCAATACCTCAATAAGAGTTATTGAATTTGGTTCATTTAGTCGGTCACATCTACCTCAAACATTGAGGGAGCCTCGAAGTAGTGGGAGGGTAGTGAATTCGCTTATTCATTACATGGATTTAACAGAAACTCTAGCTATCGTGGCTGTGGAGATATTGAGGATCCATTGTCTTACAAGAAGACAATGAAGGATGTTGACAAGGATGAATGGATCAAGGCTATGGATCTCGAAATGAAGCCCATATACTTCAATTCAGTTTGAGATCTCATAGATCAACCTGATGATGTTAAATCTATAGGTTGCAAATGGATTTATAAGAGAAAACAGGGTGCCAATGAGAAGGTGAAAAGCTTCAAGGCTAGACCTATGGCAAAGGGTAATACCCAAGTTGAGGGAGTTGACTATAAGGAGACTTTCTCACTTGTTGCCTTGTTGAAGTCTATCGGATACTCTTGTCCATTGCCTCACATTATGACTATGAGATTTAGTAAATAGACATCAAGATTGCTTTTTTGAATGACAATTTGGGGGAGACTATATATATGGAGCAGCCTGAGGGGTTCATAACCCAAGGTCAATAAAAAAAAAGTTTGTAGTCTTAATCGGTCCATTTATGAATTGAAACAAGCTTCTTGATCTTAGAATATAAGATTTTATATTGCGATAAAATCTTTTGGCTTTGATCAGAATGTTGATGAGTTTTGTGTTTATAAGAGAATCATCAGCATTTTAGTAGCTTTTCTTGTATTGTATGTAAATGATATCCTACTCATTGGGAATGATGTAGGTCTACTGACATAAATTAAAAATTGGCTAGCGATCCAATTCCAAATGAAATATTTGGGAGAGGCGCAGTTTGTTCTAGGCATTCAGATTTTTAGATATTGAAAAAACAAAATCGTGGCCCTGTCTCAGACATTGTACATTGACAAGATGCTTGTCAAGTTCTCGATGCAGAACTTCGAGAGAGGCTTGCTCCCTTTCAAGCATGGAGTTATTTTTCTAAGGAACACTATCCAAAGACACCTCAAGAGGTCGAAGAAATGAGACGGATCCCCTATGCATTGGTTGTTTGTAGCCTAATGTATGTGATGTTATGTATTATACCTGACATTTGCTATGTAGTGGAGATAGTCAGTAGATATCAGTCTAATCCAAGATTTGATCACTGGACCGCCATTAAGAACATCCTCAAGTATCTTTGGAGAATGAGGGACTACATGCTCATATATGGTACTAAGGATTTGATCCTTACAGGATACACCGACTCTGATTTTCATACTGATAAGGATTCTAGAGAATCCACATCAGGATTAGTGTTCACTCTTAACGGAGGGACAGTAGTCTGGAGGAGCAAGGGTGCATTGTTGACTCCACTATGGAGGCTGAGTATGTAGCAGCTTGTGAAGCTGCTAAGGAAGCGGTATGACTCAGGAAGTTCCTGACTGATCTGAAAGTGGTTCAAGACATGTATAAGCCCATCACCCTTTATTGTGATAATAGTGGTATTGTGACTAATTTCCAAGAGCCTAAGAGTCATAAATGTGGGAAGCACATAGAGTAGAAGTATCATCTCATTTGAGAGATTGTGCATCGAGGGGACGTGATCGTCACACAGATAGCTTCGACGCACAACGTTGCTAATCCATTTACAAAGAGCTTCACAGCTAAGGTGTTTGAAGGTCAAGTGGGAGATTTTGTACTTGTCGCGTATTATGCCATAGATTTTTGTGTATTTTTATATTAGTATGACTTTTATGATGTACACTCCACTATCTTTAGGTCAAGTGGGAGATTGTTGGGGTTGATGTCCTAAATCTGATGTATTTTATTCAAAATTTAATAGTATTAACCCACAAAAACTAACATCCAAGGTTATCTTATGTAAACTAAACATGTATGTAGAGACATACAGTTGGATCATGTTTAAGTGATAACCTAAATGGTCTATAGTAGATAGATATGACTGGGTACCTTATTCTGGTGACACTACGAATACGACCCGCTTTGTAGATGTTACAATTGTTATAAAGTTCTACAAATGATCTGATCTTGATCATTCATATAGAGACATATAAGCGGGGATGTTCTATACAAAGGGGTTTGTATAAGACTAGACCATGAAATGAATAGTCTCATTCTATAACATCGTTAATAATAGAGACATACATGTCACCAAGATGACCATAGGTGACATGACTTGAATCCTGAGTGAGTTGTCAACTCCTGTTTATGAAGGCGGTTCTTTGATTTTCATGGTTGAGAGTGGCCAGATTGCCAACTCAATAAGCCTACTTTTTTGGGGATTTGTCTGATTGGGCAGCTAGGAACACAGCTACACAAGACGGAATTTACTCCTTCCCTAATATCGGGGTCAGTAGATAAATTCATTCCTTAAAGGCTGATTCATTGGCTTGAATAATGATATGCCACATCCTCTCTTGGCCTGAGAGGGGTTTGGTCATAGTTGGACTATGACTTATTATTCGTTAAAGGAATCAGTGATACTTAAGGAGTTGGATATAACTACAGGGGCAAAATGGTAAATTTAGCCTAGCTATAATTGGGTCATCGCGCTGTTGACTGGTTATATCCAATGGACACAAAAATATATCTGTAGTGCAAAGAGGCGTAAACCTAACAAAGGGTTGGGGTTGTTTCATTTGTGGAGGCCCTCAAAGAAGTTGTCGATCTTTAGTGGAGTAATCGACAGTTAATGGATGTTGAGTAATTTAATTAAAGAAGTTTAATTAATTATTCAAGTATCATTGGAGCTTCAATCTATAGGTCTATAAGATCCTCTCTTCTAACTCAACTGTGATTATTGAAAATTAATTTTGGATTAATTTGAATTTTTCAAATTGTTTGAGGGAATATAATTAGTTCAAATTAATCATATGTGATATAATTAATATAATGTATTTGATACATTATAATGTAAAGTTTATTTTGAGAGGAATTAAATATTTGAATATGATTCAAATACTAATTATATGGACAAAATTCATATAATTAAATTTAATATAAATTTGATTTAAATTAAATACCATGATCGATTGAGAGAATTCAAACTATAAGTTATATTGTATTTGATACAATATAAAAACTATAGATTATGTGTTATATTTGATATAACATACATATAGTCTAATATATATTATATGATCAGTTGGTTATTATATATATATATATATATATATATATATTAAACTTTTATTAAATTANATATAGTCTAATATATATTATATGATCAGTTGGTTATTATATATATATATATATATATATATATATTAAACTTTTATTAAATTAAATTTTTTGAATTTAATTTAGGAGGGAGTTATAACTCCCTCCCCCTATTTTCTCTCTTTACTCAATCGTGGAAGTGGGAGTTGTATGTTTGATTTTCATTTCATTTTTTTCACAGAAGATTACTATGTTTTCTCCCAATGCAATTTCTTTCTACAAAAATTCCTCTACTCTCAAATCCTCTTCCTCTCTAAAAAAATTAGCAATGCCCATAACTCTTGCTAATTCTTAACCCCTACGAAAAATACAGAGGATTACCTCTTGGTGACGACTATTTTGGGTTATTGTACTTGTTCATAATCAAGAGGAGATTTCGTGGCTATTCAAAGAGGATTATCGTGAATAATCGGTTCTTCAAGGGTAAGTATATTTCTAAACTTAATTCTTCCTTTAGATTCATGCTATAAAATTCTGTAGTTTGCATAATTTGAGATCTTTGTTTTTTTTTTTTTTAAATTCTGTGAGATTTTAGAATTGGGACCGATCCCCGCTTCCGCTATGGACCTCGCAGTCCTTTACATCTAACATTAGTCTCTAAGTAAAGCATAAACTTAAGATATAAAATAATATTATAAAATCTAGAAATGGGTTAAAATTGAAGAAAGTATTTTATTGATAAAAAAAACATTACATAACAAAGTATCAACATTCTGATGTGGACAAGTTATCAAACATTTTGATTTAGAAGAAAGTATTTTATTTACAAATACCAACCCATTTTGATCTAGACAGGATACTATATCTTGAGCATTGATATTACTTTTATCTCGTTGTAGTAATCTTTCATAAAATAGTGAAACGGGAGGTGATTTGGGATCTGGTGGTTGGAAAGCCAATGTAGAGACGCTTGAACCTCTCCCAACACTTGTATAATGACTGTCCATGCCCTTGTAGAGCGATATAATCTCTTTTCTGAGTTTAGCAGCTCTAGATGTTGAAAAAAAATTATCCAGAAACTTCTTCATTTTTGTTTAGGTGGTGATGCAACCTGATGGTAAATAGTACAATCAGAAATTCGCATCATCCATCAGAGAGAAAGGGGAGGCTCGTAGGTTAGCTAGTCCTCAATTAAACTGTGAAGGCACATTCGGTTGCACACAATGTGGAATTCTTTTAGGTGCTTGTGTGGATCCTCACTTGTACGTCTAGAAAAAGAAGGTAGTAAGTGGATGATACCAGTTTTTAATTCAAAATTACTTGTGGTCTTAAAATAGGTAATGCAGAGAGGTGCTGAGTAAGGTCAAGAGTTGAGAGTTCCTTTAAGGTATGCTACCTTTTGTTCAAACTCCTCTTCAGAATACTCTTCTTCAGACATGCCTTCTGCATGGATTTGTCTTTTGATAGCTCTTCGTTCTTTATCTTCTCTTCTTCGTCTCCTTCCTCCCTACCAAGCTTTGCAAAATAAAACAAAGAATTTCAATTCTAGGCGTATCAGGTCATACAAAGAAAGAAAAATTTGAAAACAAACAAAAAATTGAAAACCTTTCAAAAGAGAAAATACTTGGCTTTCTAGCAACAACGTCGATTTGGTTGGAGAGAATTTCATCACACAAATCCAGGCCAAATAATTTAACCGTATCCATTTAAAACAAATATAGTAGTTGTAGCACATGTTGAACTCAGGGATCCCTATTTCTCAATTAAACAGTTTTTAGTCCAAGGGTAACCAAATGGGGGGTTTTGTGAAATTGTTTTGTTGTAAATAAATTTAAATACATAAAATAAATTAAAGCGTTAAAATTCAAATTGAGAAAGCCTAGCTCAGGCTGTTTCAAAATTATCATATTCAAATTATTCGATCATAGAGTTCTCATTACTAGAGTCAAGTAATTGTTTATATCTAACCAAATTAATTCGAATAGACAATTAATTCGACCTAATCAACTAATTAGCGCAATTCAAATAGATGAACAATATGAAAATTTAAGTTGGCCTACTTGCATTAAGATCTAGGGCAATGTTAGATTGAATATCTAACAGGAGCAACCTTAATTAAATATTTGTGGGTTCAATTCAAAGTTGTTAAGAACAATACTTAATCAAATATATCTGCAAGCTAACCTAACCAATTACTTTAAGATGATCAACATGAGATTATATATCACGTATCAAGTGTCAATCAAAAGGAATAATTATAAAATTCCCAAACGCTCAATAATATAATTATAACTAATCAAGAACAAATTTGAATTCGAAAATTACAATAAACTAGTTTGAAAACTCACAAATACAACTAAATAGGTAGAAATATCCTAAACCCAAGCCAAAAATGATTACCTTAGCCCATAATATTTATGATAAATGCCAAAGAATCATTTTGATACATCCTCAAACTAATAATAGAAGAAAAATGGAGAAAAACAGTGTAAAATTTGGCTGGAACCGAATCTTCGTTGTCTCTCTTAACCTAATTTAGCAAAATAAGTATTTATGACATTATTGCAACATCGAAATGTTGGACCAAGCATTGCAACGCTCTTATCATAGTGTACCGCCACAGCATTGCGATGTTGAGCGTTATACTAAAAAACTTGTGTGCACCTCTTGTCCATTAATGTTCGAAATCATGCAATGCTCCAATGAAACATCGCAACGCTCCCATCAATTTTGCATTCTGTCTTTCAGCATAAAAGGTAGTGTAAGGGAAGGGTTACAACACTGTGTTCAGGGACATTTTCATAATTTTGGCCTTCTATTTCCCGCTTGATACAATTAAGCTCCATTTTGGCCCGTCTTAGCTCCATTTTGTCACTAACGTCCCGTTTTACCTCCTAGGTGCTTGGAACTTATAAAATAGCCAAATAAACACATAAAAGTCAAGAACAGTCCCGAGTTAAGTGGAGCAAGATAGCACATTTTTGGTGCTATCATACTCCTTCTCATTTAGAGATTTATCTTTCTTTCTTTCAGTGAAACTCACTCCAATTTATGAACTTAGGATCTCTCTAAGTTAGAGAATCTCACTCTTTTTTGTATGCAAACCCTATCAGTAGTCTCTATATTAGAACTATCAAGATATAGAACTCATAACCTTCTCCACGAAGGTCACACACTTGCAGCTCACGACAAAATCACAAGACATTGGTAATAATGTTTTCCTCATAAAATAATCGCCAACAAAGACAACCTTTAAATATACACAACAGAACGCAAAAGAAAACCTAACAAATGAACCCTATAGAGAAGGAAACAAATCGAACGGAAGAAACTATCATAATCTTCTTAATAAGGAAACTATCAGTTTGTAGAATCTGCATGTTAACGCGAACACTACGCTTTCAGAAATCATATATGTTAAGACATTCTGAAAGACACCCACTTAAGAAGGTCAACACAACAACATATGAAACACATAAACAAACCTTAAACAAATATTGCCAATAAAAAAAATCTAACAATTGGTATTTGATCTGGTTCGACACATAACTTCAATCGTTTTCTCCATTGGTGTATCAATCAATTGACATCAAACATACCTGTCTCTTTTAACAAGTCAATTGTATACTTTCTTTGGATATAAATATTCTACTTTTTGATCGAGATACTTTAATCCCAAGGAAATATTTTATGGAATTGAGATATTTCATTTCAAATAACTTAGACAAGTAGTCTTATAGTGACTTAATTTCTTTGATGTCATTTCTTGTGAGTGCCAAGTCATCTACATACACAATAAGAAGAGTGATTTTGACTTGATTTTTTTTAAAAAGGAATAAGGTATTATCAAAATTGCTTTGAAAAAATCCAAATGTTTTCATGGACTTTGTGAATTTCCAAATCATGCTTAAGGAGATTGTCTTAGCCTATACAATGACTTCCTCAATCTACACACCTTACCCTTTTCTTTTTCTGGTATCATACAACTTGGCAGGAGATCAATATAGGTTTCTTTTGTCGACTCTCTATGTCATAAGGAATTTTTCACATCAAATTGTTTTAAAGGCCAATCCATGTTCACCGCTAAAGATAGTAACACTCTAACGGAATTAATCTTAGCAGTTAGAGCAAATGTCTCAGTAGAATCAATTTTGAAATTTTGGAATGTGGTTCCTCACACACTATATGAATGTCAATCAAGATGTCTTAGCAAAGTTAGAGAGAATAGGAAAGTAATAGATAATGAATCAAGCATGAACACACAGAAGTTGGTAACCCAGTTTGATGATCAACCACCTACGTCTGGGGAGCAGTGTACCCATGAAAGATAATCCACTAATATATAAAATTCAATCAATTGTAACGTTGTACTGATTTATAGCTAGCAAAGATTAAAGTGACACACATAGAGCCCAACTTAGCCAATTACCTAGGTTCCCCTAGATGTGAGACTTACTCTCGCTCGAACATAAACTCCCCCTAAGTATGTAAATACTAATGTGGTGACACTTAGGCTCCCCCTAAGTATGTGAGACTCCCTCTCACTTGAAGATATATTTCCTTCTACTTGTGCACTCCCTTCACGTGTGAACTTAGACTCCTCCTAAGCACGTGAGACTCCCTCTCAATTAAAGATATCTTTCCTTCTACCCGTAAACTCCTTTCTCGTTGAATAATAGCTTAGGCTCCTGATACGGTGTGAACCACGCACTAGGTTGTACCGTGCCCAAATTAAATTTCGTGACTTACTCATAAATATAGCAAGGGAAGTACAAAGTCGATCCACAGAGAGCCAATTTGGATTTCTCAAGTTTGAAGATTATAGGATGTAACCTAGGGGGTTATGAAAATCGTAAACGTAAATTGCACGAAAATTGAAATGCACAGAGTAAGTTGAGTGAAATTTATGTAAAATGACCAATCGAACAAAACACTTAGCTTGGGTCATTCTAGTTTATTCCATTCCTTTTTCAGTTCTATCATAGAGTAACTCATACAATTATTGTGAGATTTTCCAATTGAAATTTAGCCCACTCATTTAGAATTCTAATCGATAGTCCGTAAAATCAAGTTAAATTAAAGAAAAGCGAGAATCCTCTATTAATTTATAAATCAATAAGCATTAAGATTAAGGGCAATGCAAAGCCAAACAATCGATTTCCATCGTCTAATCAATTATTTGAGCAAGAATTATCTAGATTATAAAGTCATGCTTATTAAATGGAATCCCAATTTAACTTCACAAACTTTGTTAATCCTTGCTTCTAGATGATAATGCATAATGATTACAAATTAGGGTCAATCAAAGCAATCAATCACGCAAACATAGCCAATTTGTCAGATTATCCCATGCAAGACAGATTGAAGTTTAAATTCAAGATAAATTCTCATACAAAACAAAATAATCTCAGCAGAATTACAAATCGAGTCTCAAGAACGAAAATGGAATAGAAATAAACTATGAAACCCAAGCTAAGTACTTACCCTTTAGCCACAAATCATCTTTTAAATTGAATTCTCAAGTTCTATGATTCTAAAAGGGCAGAAAAGTTCAATATTCTATTCAGAGGAGAGGGAAAAATTGAGTCAAATTAGAATGGCGAACATCCTTTTTAACCTCGGATTGCAGTTTATTTATAGCCATCGCCGCAGCGTTGCAACGCTGTGCACAATGTTGCAACGCTGCCCTGTCTCTTATGCTTCCGCCTTCAAGTTTGTAGCGTTCCAATGCTGCCCTGTTCTTCATGGAATGGGTAGCTACTGCCTTGTAGTGTTGTGACGCTCCGATTCGGTAAAATCTTCAATTTTCTTGGCATTTTTCTCCATTCGTGCAATTTAGCTCCTATCTTTTCCATTTTAATGTGTTTTCGTCTCGAACGCTTCATTCAACCTCTTGTACACTCGTGTCCTACAAAACCATCAATTTAACTACATTAAATAGCTTAACGATCCCGAATTAAGTAGAGTAAGATATCAAATTTTCAGTGTTATCAAACACCCCCAACTTAGCTCTTGATCGTCCTCGAGCAAGGTAGAACAAGTAATCATACAAAAATGATCAGTTTGTCAAACCACAATGTTCCCTACACAAGCCTCAATAGTCAACTAGAATCATATACACCATCGATCAGGCATTTAAAAAGCATTCCACCATTTTAAACAAGTTTGAAAATTCGTTACAAGCTTTGCCAAGCATGTACAATCACAAAGTTATTTATTTTAAACAAGAGCAAGCCCGGAATAGCCTTATGAATCCTCAGTTTTTTTCCCCTACACTGGCTCAAATGATCCAGAATTAGGTTTCCTAAGTTCAAAGTGCCAATGACATTAATTAGAATAATCAAAATCTATTCATTCATGGCCTTTTATTTTCTTACTTTTTTTCAAATGAAGGGGAAACTTTATCTAGGAAGGCAACTTTCGTTTTGGCTTACCCACATGTGTTACGTGGAAGACATCCAACTACGGGCCGATTTTCTTTGAAAAGTGCCTAAGCTTACTCATTCCTCTGGGGTACTTTAGCTCAGAGGGAAATCACATATGTCATGGCCGCCCTAGGTTAATCATACCCTTGAAGAAGAGGAGTAAACCCCTATTTTTTTTTTTTTTTGATTTTGTAGAACGAATTGTAATATCAGTTGACATCTCAAAGTGTGCATTACTAAATTGAACCATGGAAAGACTAATATCTATCACCAAGGGCTTTCTGAGTGACAATAAACTTATGGTCCCATAATTCAATTCTAAGCAAGAAGAAAAGGTTAAGATAGATATGCAAAGGGCTTGTAGATGTATGAAAAAAAAATAATAAGCAAAATTTTAAAAAATGCCATGAAAATCGTGAATCCTTTCACCCGGCCTATTCTCATGCAAAAACAATTCATACGAGTGTGACATAGATTAGTCATGGCAAGGAACAAAACAACAAGAAAGACCACAATCAAACAAGCGTAGTCCAAACAAATCCAAACACCCCACCCCTAACTTTTAAAGCACACATTGTCCCCAATGTGATTAAAAATAAATCAAAAGGGATTAGAAAACTTCCCTGAACAACAAAGTGAAGGAAGGATCTAGGAGACTCGAATCAACCCTTCTCCACCAACAATCCTAGCAAGCATAGTCCAAAAAAATCCAATTTAATGTAATCTAATCTATGAAAGCAAGTAAATTTAAAGTCTGGTTGCCTCCAGGAAGCATAAATTTTTAGGGTTGGTTGCTCGACCGTGGCGACTTATTGTCAAATGTAAACTGGTGAGTCCAACCAGTAGGCGATGTCAAAGCAATCTAAAGACTCACCATTATGGAAGACCTTCAACCTGTGCCCATTCACTTTCAAAATTTTTCCTATCTCAAGATTAATGATATCTACTACACCATAAGAGTAAACGTGAGAAACGTCAAATGGTGATTGAAGTTTTTTAGGCATAAATTTCAAACGGGAGTTGTATAAAAGAACTTTTTGCCCTACCTGAAACTCCTTTAGTTCGATCAACTAGTCATGAAATTCTTTTGCTCTTTGTTTATAGATCAAAGGATTGTCTAATGATTCTAACCTGAGCTCTTCCAATTCTTGGAGCTGTAAAAGTTTGGCCTCGCCAGCTACCTCAGAATCCCAGTTGCACTTCTTTACTGCCCAATATGCCTTATGATGAATCTCCACTGGAAGATGGCAAGCTTTTCCGTAGACCATCCTATAGGGAGACGTCCCAATAGGGGTCTTAAAGGTCATTCTGTAAGCCCACAAAGCATCGTCAAGCCAAAGGCTCCAATCTTTCCTTCCTAAGTTGACCACTTTTTCCAAAATAGCCTTCACCTCTCTGTTGGATGCCTCCGCCTGCCCATTCGTCTGAGAGTGGTATGGGGTGGCAATGCGATGCTGTACACCATACTTTTTCAACAAAGAAGCAATGACTCGATTGAAAAAATGTGATCATTGGTCGCTGATGATTTCCTTAGGGAAGCCAAATCTGCATAAAATGTTAGGCTTCAAGAATCCTACAACCACTTTAGCATTATCAGTAATAGTGGCCTTTGCTTCTACCCATTTGGAAACATAGTCCACTGCTAACAGAATATACTTAGATCGTCCACTGCTAACAGAATATACTTAGACCCATAAGATGAAGGAAACGGTCCCATAAAATCTATCCTCCACACATAAAATATCTCACATAAAAGAATAGGGACTTATAGCATTTCATTCCTACGAGATAAACCTCCTGACTTTCCACAACGTTCACAAGTTTTACAAAGAAAATACGCATCCCTAAATAAAATGTCCCAATATAAACCAGAATCTAAGACTTTTTTAGTGGTTCTTTAGGACTAAAATGTCCACCACATGCATGATTATGACAAAATTCTAAAATGGAAAAGAACTCATTATTAGGGACACACCTCCTAAATACCTTATTATAATAGAACTTTCATAAGTAAGGCTCCTCCTAGACATAATATTTTGACTCATTTTTTATTTTTTCTCGTCTATGCTTGTTCATGTTGGGGATGATGCCATAAACTCTCGTGTCATGTAGTTTGTAAATACAATTTGTACAAACACTTGTGATGTATAATATATGATATTTTCTTCACTACTTGACTTTGCACATTGGATGTTTTATTTGTTTTACCATAAATCAATAAACTAAAATCCTTGGATGTCGTTATGTAACTTAAGCAGGTATGTGGAGACATACAAGTGGATCATGTCTTAAGTGATAACCAAAATGGTTTGTAGTCAATGGATATAGGAGGGAAACCTTATCCTAGTAATGCTACAAATGCGGATCGCTTTTTAGAATAGTTACAAGTATTGTGACTTGCTATAGATGGTCTGATCCGGATCATTCGTGTGGGGACATGCGAGTGAGGGCATCCTATACAAAGAGTTTGTATAAGACCTAACCACGAAGTGTTAATGTCTCGTTATATAACGTCGTTCATGACAGAGACTTGACTTCACTAGTGTCACACCCCGCCCCAGACTACCCTCCGAGCCTAGGAAAGGGCGCGACTGCAGCAGTTATCAACTCTTTGGTTGACACTTACTGCCTAATAACTCTTGCGAAAATAACTCTGATACCAATGAACAAATTCAATAACTGATTAAGTAGACCCATTTTATTACAACAATGTAACGTTTATACAACTCCAAGACTTAATTATAAATTTACAACAACTGTAAAACCCTCCGGAAGTGTAACTATGGCATATGGTAGACCTTGACCTTAGTAGCACCATGGAACTTCTCACCTTTCGCTACCGGGGGAAGGGGTGGGGTAAAACATAAAACATGGAAAACATGAGCTATAAAGCCCAGTGAGTGGTGCCTTTAGATAAACAAATAACTTTGTCAACAGAAATATACTTTTGGGAAAGCAATGCATAGTCAACAAGAACATTACCACAAGTTTACAATTATTTCTCCAGCCAGACCGCTGGATTAACCCCAGCTCAACTGCTGGTTAAAAACAATCAACCCCAGCTTGATCGTTGGTTATCACATAATGAAAACATCCCCAGCTTTACCATTGGTTATCCCTGGCATGATCCTACATTTTCCCTAGTACTTTCACACGTACACCAAAACAATGTATCAACAATTCCTGTGGAAACTTTCCCTGTACCCTATTATCCCGCCAATGTGCACATCGACTATTTTCCCGCTAGTTATGCTTAGGTAACTTAACTATATTTCCCACCAGTCGTCACAGACTATCATTTCCCACCGACCGAAGCCGACTATATTTTTCTGCAAAGTACCCTTTTCAAGCATGTTAACTATGTATCCTGGGTACAATTTCAGTTTCCAAAACAAACATACAAGCAATATCTCAACAAGCATGGTAGTCAGATAAACATATATCCCTGATCATGCCAATTTAACATTATCCCCTATATATATTTACCTATATATAGAAATTATATCAACAATACAACACACAATAACCACTCACCTTGGTTGGTTAGGAACTTTCCTTTCCGAAGTTCCTTAGGTTTCCTTGGTTTCCCTTTTTGAACCCCAAATCCCAGATTCAAATATCAACTTATATTACTCATAGTTCCAGACCTTATTTTAAGATACTTTCTTCTGCAAACATGTTCTAAAATGTCTCAGGAAGCTTACATAAAATCTTAGCTCAAAACTCCTCTTGGTTTAGCCGGAATCTTCAAAACATCAATACAGGCCTAGCTTACCCGATAGCCTGACCCTTCTAGCTTTTTCTTAGCTTACAGCCCGATTCCTTGGATTTTCTTCTCTGAAACCCCACAATGAAAACTAGACTCTTTTAGCTTTCATATGGCTTTAGAATCACTCCATACGCACGAGTATTGTGTGAGAACGCCTCGTCCCAAGTTGATGCTGTTTTCCAGACTTCACTATCCAATGCGTCCTCTTTGAAGCTCTATGATCAACGCATGAATTTTGCTCTCAACGCAATATTTACTCAACTTTCCCACTCTTTTAAATGTATTTTGAGTTGTGATCTAAAAAATGAAGTCTTTGGCCTTATTTATAGGCGTCCAAACATTCCCCAAATTCGACACCTTCTACTTGGCTACATGTCCAAGTGTTTCCTCCTCACACTAACAACACAACTCTTTGATCAACGCAATCTAAGTGTCCTTCTCCTATGTAGCCAACACATGGGCTTCAAATTGCATGTCTTCTCAAGCCTCCACCTCAAATCCCTAAGTCTGAAGGTTTCTTCTCAACAAGCCACATGTTAGGGTGACGTCTTTCTTATGAGCTCAGCCTTCTTATGCATTCATTCCCTTCAATATGAGTTCACTAGGGTGATTCTCAATGCATACAACTAGCTTAAGGTATCAATGCATAGTGTACTTAGAACGCATAGTAGGTCCTCAATGCATAGTATGATTTCAACGCATAGCAACCCTTAGTTTCCCTTAATTTCCAGCATAGCGCCATCGTAACCCTTAACTATCACAAGAGCCAAAACCATGCGTCCAACCTAGTCTATCCATGGCCTATCTCCAACACACTCCTCGTGTAAGCCATCACCAACCTCTAACGCATTGCAAGGTTGCACGACTCTAATGCATTGGCTTAGCATCAATGCATGGCTCACATGGGTCGCATTGCATGGGTGCTTGGCCGACAGCTTGGCATCAACGCATCGCTTGGTAGGGCTTGCTCGTCCACTCGATGCATGGGCGCTTCCATCCACGCATCACTTGGCACGACAGCTTGGCCCACTTCGATGCATGGCTAGGCAGTTTGGCCGAGCTCACCCTTCAGCCCTTGTGTCATCCCAATGCCTCATCCTCGGCTTGCCATCCTTCAACCGCCTGCCACCCTTCAAACGCATCTTTCCATTTTCCTTCCTTCACCAACGCATCGAACGCATCCATCATCCAACGCATCCAACATATAGGTTTTATACTTAGCCAATTTTTCCAAGTTTTTTCCCAAAAGTCAAGCTTCCAAATTCACATTTTTTCTCTCTCCCTTTACCTAAGTATCTCTCCAAGGTCTTATGGCAACGTATAGCAATACCTAGTCCAACACTTAGTCATTTTTCATCAATTAAAGCTAAACTCAAATCTACTCAAGGAAAATCTATTCAACACCTAGAAATTTCCTTCTCTTCAACATAGGATTTAACCTCTACTTAGTTAATTTCCTTAACCACCTGCTTAAGTAGGAATAATGGAAATCCGGGGTTTCACAACTAGGATGACCATAGGTAACATGACCTCAATCCTAAGTGAGTTTGGGAACTCCTGCCATTGAGGGCGATCCTTTGATTTGCATGGGTGCGAGTGGCCAAGTCGCCGACTCAAACCTACCACTTTGGGGATTAATCTGTGATTTTGAGGTGGTTCATCCCGGTCCATTAATTTGTGATTTTGAGGGGATTAATTGCCGACTCAAATCTACTGGCTTTTGAGGTGGTTCATCCCGGTCCATTATCTGTGATTTTATAAATGAGATGTATGTTTTATTTATATATCATATGGTATGCCATATAGAAAAATCCCACCTTAGATTATGCATTGATCATGCATTATCTCTTCATTATAAGTGTTATGATTTAGAGAAGCATGTTTTAAATTACATAAGAGCATTCTCATACATCATATAATATAAGAGTTATATTTATCTATGCATAAAGCATTGACATGCATCATATTTATATTATAATTGTTATAGTATAAGGGTGTATGGAAAGCATCTGTGTTTGGTTGTTGCTTGTATATAAAAGTTATGTATAGTAATGACCGGACATTGCATGAAGTATGACACATAGGTTAAATTTATAAAAGTTATAAATACCTTGTTGTGTGTCATGTATGTTTTAGTTGTTTCATTTATAGTGGTTATAAAAAGAAACTAGAACTAAAATCAATAAGAAAGACATGCATGCCAATTTAGGTTTAAATCATGGTTTTAAAATGTTTAAAACTTGGATGAGATAGACCTAGATCACGGTTCTAATATGATTAGCAACCTTAAGCTTTAATCTTTTACTCAGTTTAATAGGATTAAATTGGATAATAAAAGGTTAATGTCTAGCAAATCTATCTATAAGGGACCTTTTGTCTAAGGCGAGTTCTGTCTAGATTAGGGTATTTAAGGTGACGGAAACAGAATACCCTTACCTGGCAACCTACCTGGAAAGGTGAATTAGATAGATTTGATGCATGCATGCAAGTTAAGGATAGTCCATTAAATAGATTAATGTGACTACTTGAACTTATTTTATTTCAAAGACAAAAGTTATTTTTTAGCGGACTTAAAAATGACTTAGACTCAAATCAGTAGTCGAATTGTTTAGGTTAATGAACCCCTAGGTAGAACATTTAATGGGAGGTACTTGGGGCATTTGATGCTTCATTTAAATCTCTTACGTTTCTCCCTTTATCATCCACATCGTGAGATCTACTCTCAGCCTCGTGACACCTTGGGAGTGTCCCCCTAAAGGATAGTGTTTGGGTAGGTCAATATTAAGGTGGATGGAGAGAATGTTCATAGTAAGTGGAAGCAGGAAGTACGACAGCATATCCCACAGCCTCTTTTGTTAGGTTGAATAAAGTTTATGCGCATCGCCTTGAGGCACCCTGGGAGTGTGCCCCTATAAGATGGTAGTTTTGTGCATTTCTTTATTTGATCTCCTGTAAGAGGATAAGGTTACTTAGTCTCTTGTCTTAATCTGCTTCTTCCTTACAGTGGGCTCATTAAAGAGGGACTCTAGGGCCGAAAACGAGGGGTCACACTTAGCGAAATTGTTAAGTGTTAACAGTTATGGATCAAATAAATGATGGCTGTTAGGTTCAGTTCCAATAGTTGATTCTGCCTAATGGTTGAGGATGGCTCATCCCAGTGAAGGGGCATCTGATCACCCCACCAGTGATGTTTATTCTGCCTCGTTGTGTCATCATTGCAAAATAGAAGTCTTCATCACTTAGGGTACTTGGAAACTATTTTTCTAAAACTAATTGGTTAAAATGTGGTTTAACAAAGTCTTATAAAAGTTTGTTCATTTTTCAGCAACGATTTTAAAAATGACTACAACCACAATAGCATTGTTAAGCACCGAAAACTTATTGGCGACAACTATTCGAGTTGGAAACATATGATCACGACGATACTTATCATTGAGGATCTGATGTTTGCCCTTATGGAGGTCTGTCCTTCTATTCTAGCTCCAAATGCTGCTTGAAATGTTCGAGAGGCATACGAGTGATGGACAAAGGCAAACAAGAAGGCCGAGCCTATATCTTGGCCAGTCTTAGTGACATGTTGGCCAAGAAGCAGAAGCCCATGGTCTCAGCGCGTCTGGACAGCTTAAGCACGAGGCTCTTAAATACATCTTCAACTCCAAAATGGAGGAAGGCACCTCTGTTCATGAACATGTGCTTAACATGATAGTCTACTTTAACATGGTGAAAATGAATGGGTCTAGAATCGATGAGGGTAGTCAAGTTAGCATAATCCTGAATTCATTGCCAGAGAGCTTCCTCCACTTTGTTAGTAATGCGATTCTTAACAAAGTGGAATATACCCTTACAACTCTCCTCAACGAGTTGTAGACATACCAATCTTTACCTAAACGTAAGGAGAAGAAAAGAGGTGAGGCAAATGTTGCCTCATCTTCTAGGACGTTCCATCGAGGTTTGACCTCAGGAACGAATTTTGCACCTTCTTCTTCTAACTCTGGAAAGGGAAAGAAGAAGAAGGATGGTAAGGGGAAAGGGAAAACACCTACTCAATAGCTTCCTAACCTTCACTGCTAATATTAAGCTTCCTGGATGTATTCTTTTGCTTCCTACAAATACTATCTCTTGCCTACCTAATCTCTCGAACATTATCTATTCTTAAAACAATACATACGATCGTAATATCTATTTGGGAAATCCATGCTCTAGATTGACATCAATTCTAGGAAATCTAACGGAATCACTTCATAAACTATAATTATCAATAACTACCCCATAGCCTATAAAACTCTTATACTATTACAACCTCTCCCATGACATATTAATAACTACTTAGGGACATGCTCTCTACAATCTTTTCTACATGCAATGCAACATGCTAGGATAAAAATAAAGGTATAGCACCATAAGCAACTATTTCATAAATATACTGGTACATAAAGTTACTTTACCATTCACAACATGAGAAGACTCCTCTGCCTCTTGGCGGGTCGCTTCGTAAAACATGCCCTGCTGGAGGAATAAGCTATTCTTTTTTTTAAATTGCGTTGACCCGCTGAGGTCGTCCTGCTCCCTTTCTCGTTTTTCTTCTTTTGATCCTCGGGCTCTTGAGCCACTAGGCTAATCTACCGCCTGTAAATTCATTATTTATTTTTTTCTGAACTCCTCGACTTAGCTGGGGGCATTCCTTCTCGAAATTCCCTGCATGTCTGCACTAGAAACATACGTTTTTCCCCTTGTAACATGTCCCCCGATGATGCTTACCACAATTTGTACATAAGGGTTTCTTACCTGTACTAGCTACTGGCTCTGTAGGACGCCCAAACCTTGATCTATCACCCATACTAACCATAGGTCTTGGATTCTTCCTTCTTACACTATGCTAACTTGTAGCTCTCGTTTTTTCCTAACTGCCTGACCAGAAAATGAAGGTCTAGTACTCTCACCTCTCGACTTTGTTGAAGCTTGCTTTCGTTCTTCTTTTGCTCCCTGTCCTTTATCAATATCTATTAGGTCTATCTTAATACCGTGATTCCTTTTTAAATTCGGCAGAATGGACTCGACACTTTCCGCCAACCACTTGGCGATCTTGTTAAATATTATGTCCTCTAACTAAGGATCTATTCTTGTCTGCGGAATCCTCGACTCTCCATATGAAGTTGTTTCTTGATTTAACGGGTGTTTACCTTTTCGTTCACTAGAATATGGATTCCCTCGAATCTTGGAACTTCTAAAGGTAGGGTCTGGGTCCCCATCTATTGCCTGACTTCTTTGCATGCCACTTCTTCTAAGCATCCTTTCCTAATTATGTAGTACACATGTTAGGAACTTAAGTTAAGGGACCTAAACTTATGCATGAATTCTCTCTTTTCCCCAAAATCTTATGCTCTGATACCAACTTCTCACACCCCCTCCCAGATTACCTTTTTAACTTAAAAGGGCATGTGACGACAGCAGTTACCGACCCTCTCGTCGGCACTTACTGCCTAACTTACATTTAAAACCTTTTCTAGAACCCTGATATGCATTTATGACTTGATAACGAAAATATTCACAACCTCAGAGCTTAACATACTACATGTATTGAATAGATTAACTAAAACTTAACATTCTTACGTTAACAGGGTTCCATAGCTACTATTCACATTCACAACTATGTACACTACAAAATCCAGTGAGCCCATGCGACTAAGTTTAGTCCTTATACGCATAAAACATATGTTATAGAACAAACACCTAGTCTTCCTTTAGCCTTGAGTCTTTGAGTGGCAGAGCAGCAACAGAATTAGCTTCTGGGGAGTTGACCGCTACCTGGGGAAGGAAAACATTTAAAAACAAGGTGAGCTACTAGCCCAGTGAGTGACTTAATAAAAACATAAATCTCATGCTTAAACTGAAAGCTAAAAAACAGAATACTGGAACTAAAAACATGCCAAGCAAATGTGTACATAAAACTTTCAAAAACCATTGTATCTGAAAACATAGCTAAACTGATTCCCGGTTGAGAGAGAACCCTTTTGCTCAATCTCTCAACGTCGGATATCCTTGTTTAAGATAAAACCCTTTTGATCAATCTCTCAAAGATAAGCTTGGGTTGGGGTGAGAACCCATTTGTTCAACACCTTTCAACCAATGTTGGGAAGGAACCCTCGTAGTTCAATCCTACTGAACTAATTAACTGACATACGTGCACGTAGAGCAAACTAGATCCTGACGTCAAGGATCATAACTGAAGCAGGGTACCACTACTTATTACTGAACTGAGTGAATTATTTTGATACCTTCTCTAAGTACTTCAGTGTCAGAATCATAACATAACTGAAACCAAGTAGTACTGCTCAGATACTTTCTCCTTGTACTTCAGTATTGAGTTGAATATACCTGATAGGAAAACATTTTCATAAAACAATCTTACTGAAAGTTACTAACGCATGCTCAACAACATTAAAAGCACATATGCTTTAAAAGATAATACAAATACTTGTAACTTAAACATGTCATAGAATCTTCTTTTGAGAACTACCATGGTTCAACCATTGTACCAAAGCATATTTCATAAACTTTGTAATTAGCACGCATTTATAAACTTTAGGAAATGTGTTGCTTGAAACTTCTTGTAAAATAACTAGCATAAAAGTAACTGTCAATAAAGCATGGATTATTAAAATATTTATAAACAATTTATAAATCATTTATAGTCACTCACAGGTCCTATAAGTTTGCTTCCTTAAAGCTTGATAGGCTTCTCCAATGGGCATTGAACCTACACGTATAAGCATGCTACTTATTGTTTACATTAGCCTTCCTTTTAGGCCTACTCAATAAATCAAGCTCACATGCCACACCATCACATTGTGCCTTCTACCATTCACTTTGAGAGTCGGACACTTAGCCAATTTGGAGGGCTTGAGTGCCAAAAGAATGCACCCTTTGATCGCCCACACTCCTCACACTTAGAAAAATTTTGGAGTATCAAACTTCAGATTCAATTTCAGCAACTCATAACTAAATTTCCAGAACTCATCTCAAGTAACCTCCTTCTACAAACTTGCTTAGAATCAAGTTAGCAACATTACCTTAAAGATTTAGCTCAAAATTTCCCTCATTTGATCTGGAGATTCAAACCTTCATCATTGGCCCTAATTCAAGCAGCTGCCTGCTTGTTCAACAATTTCCAGTTCAAAAATATATAACTAGAATTCCAGGCCTCATCTTAAAATATTTCATTCTACAAAGTTGTTTATAATTGAATTCACAATATCACCTCAAATTTTTAGCTAAAAAATCTTCGTGATTCGTCTTGGAGCTTTAATTCTTTACAGATAGCTTAGATTCACCCTGGAAACGAACCCTTCATATTTATTTTACTCCTCCGGCATTATTCCGTCAATTTTTGCCTCCAGAAACACAGCCAAAAAAAGTAGACACAGAGAGCTTTCGAATGCCACTGGAATTACACAAATAGCCCGAGTAATCTTTCCAAACCGTTCAAATTAATCTGGCCTTTCTTCCTATGCTACCGCCAAACTACTTGCATGAAATCTCCTTGGGCCACTTAGCCCACTAATGAAGATTAATGGCTAAGATTTGATTAAGCCACTTTCTTCCCACACCACTCACAGCACAATTCGACCCTAAATCTCATAGGATAGCATGGCCTCCTCTTGGTTTCCCATACTTAGCCAAAACTTAACCATTCTTTCCTACGTAGCCATCCGAGAGTTATCTTGCTCTTTTGTTTGCTTTCTTCCTCCATCACTCCTAACCAAAATCATAATCTCATTACAACTCATTGGAAGACATCACATAACTTACACTTGCTTACTTAAGGTAATTAGGGTTCGGGTTTTACAAATTCCTTCCCCCTAAAAGAAATTTTAGGTCACTGGATCGCAGTTAAGAACATCCTCAAGTATCTTCGGAGTAAGAGGGACTACATGCTCGTGTATGGATCTAGGGATCTGATCCTTACTGGATACACAGATTCTAACTTTCATACTGATACGGACATTCGCAAGTCCATTTCAGGGTCAGTTTTTACTCTTGACGGAGGAGTTGTAATGTGGCGAAGCGCTAAGCAAGGGTGCATCGCTGACTCCATGATAGAGGTCGAGTACGTAGCAGCTTGTGAAGCTGCCAAGGAGGCAGTCCGGTTCAGGAAGTTCCTGACAGAGCTGGAAGTTATTCCAGATATGTCTAGGCCCATCACCCTCTATTGTGACAATACTCATGTTATGGCAAACTCCAAGGAGCCCAGGAGTCACAGGCGCGGCAAACACATAGAGCAGAAGTATCACCTGATCCACAAGATAGTGCATCGAGGGGATGTGATCGTCACAAAGATTTCTTTGGAGCATAACGTTGCTTACCCGTTTACAAAGGCTCTCACGGCTACAGTGTTTGAAGGTCACCTTCAGAGCATGGGTCTACGGGACTGCCTGTGGCTGGACTAGGGCAAGTGGGGGATTTTCTTGTACTGGGCCTTAGTGCCCTAGTTTATTGTTTTGTACTAGTTTTTGTACACCCCACTCACTTTAGGACAAGTGGGAGATTGTTGGGGATGATGCCCTAAAGTCTCATGTCCTGTAGTTTGTAAGCACAGTTTGTATAATGATGTATAATATATGACATTTTCTTCACCACTTGACTTCGCATATTGGATGTTTTATTTGCTTTACCACAAACCAATAAACTAAAACCCTTGGTTGTCATTATGTAACTTAAGCATGTATGTGGTGACATACAAGTGGATTATGTCTTAAGTGATAACCAAAATGGTCTGTAGTATATGGATATAGGAGGAAAACCTTATCCTGGTAACGCTACGGATGCGACCCGCTTTGTAGAATCGTTATAAGTGTTGTGACTTACTACAGATGGTCTGATTCTGATCATTCGTGTGGGGACATGAGAGCGGAGGCGTCCTATACAAAGAGTTTGTATAAGGCCTGACCATGAAGTGTTAACATCTCATTATATAACGTCCCTCATGACATAGACTTCACTTCACTAGGATGACCATAGGTAACATGACCTCAATCCTGAGTGAGTTGGGAACTCCTGCCATTAAGGGTGGTCCTTTGATTTGCATGGGTGCTAGTGGCCAGGTCGCCGACTCAAACCTACCACCTTGGGGATTCGTCTGATTTGGGAGCTGAGAACTCAGTTACACAAGATGGAATTCACTTCTTCCCTGAAGTAGGGGTCAGTAGATAGATTTCTCCCTTAAGGGCTGATCCCGGGGCTTGAACAATGTGGTGTCACACATCTTCTCATGGCCGGAGAGGTGTTCACATATAGTAGGACTATGTTGTATTGTTAATTAGAGGGATCAGTAGTACTTAAGGAGTAAGATGTAACTACAGGGGCAAAATGGTAAATTGACCCAGCTGTACTTACGAGCATCTGTAAGGGTTTTCGTACTGATGATTGGTTATATCCGATGGACACAGAAATATATCTCTGGTAAGAAGAGTTCAGCTATCAGTCTTTAGTGGAATGCCTGGCAGTTAACGGATGGTGGATCTTGTGGCTAAAAAGTTTAGTCAACTATTCACGTACCATTGGAGCTTCAAGTCATAGGTTCATAAGGTCCACTTGGTAGCTTAGATTCAAGTTGAGAGTCAGTTTTTGGGTCAGTTTGAAATGTTCAAATTGACAAGAGGGAGTTCAATTATATATGATATAATTGAACTACTTAACTATATATGATATAATTGACTTTATGTATGAGAAGCATTTAATTGGAGGAAATTGGATATAAATATGATTTATATCTAGTGGAGGAGAAAATACTATGGTTGATATATGATATTAAACTATAGGTTAATGAATATAATATGATTATATTTATTATTATTATTTTTGACAATTATGAGATAACTGGCCACTGTTTTCTCTATAATCGTGCGTTAGTCCGTATTCAGTTTTTGTAAATGAATGATAAAATTAAAATTGTTTTCATTTTACAAAGATATCGAAAGAACACGAAATATAGCTCATGGTGTGTTTGTTGCCTATCGCTTAGTGAATTTAGAGCCTATATGATAGCTCACTTCTACTAGACGATCGCTTACATGTGCACACATCTACTAAACGATCGCTTACCTTTTCCTAAACAATATCTTAGCATCGAGCTTTACTAAACGATCGTATAGACGATCACTTAGCATCGAGCTTTACTAAGCAATCGTATAGATGATCGCCTACCTTTTCCTACACGATTGTGTACCTCACCTAAATAATCAAGCACTTTGTCTATACGATAGACACTGCCTTCTCCCACTTGCTTGTTGTATACGATCTCTTTTCCTCTTCTCCTCTACAAAATCCGAATAGAGCCCACTCTTTGGATTCTCACTCCAAGAATACTAATCAAGTGGTGGTGTCGACCCCATCTTCTTCATCTATTTGTGTGGAGTTGTTCGTGGTAGACAATCAGGTGTTGCTGAATGATAGCTTGTTATTCTAGCGAGAACAAAAGCGTCTATTCATGGAGAGAGCGAGATTTTCTATGAAGAGAGCCTTCAACTGGTAAGTTTACTTGTTCTCTTGTTTATTTATCTTTAAGCATGCCAGTAATTTAGTAGTTTGATGCATATCTGTATGTGTGAATGTAAATGTTGTAATTCTGTCACAATGATTTTGGAAAGATCCGCTTCCACTCAGAGGTACTCTTGTATAAGAGTTCCTTTAGTTCATTCCATAAGGGAACTCACCAATGCTTAAATAATTAACAAGGTTAACATACCAGGGAGTCATATAAATACGATCTGCCTGCATCATTGTATGGTCAGGGAAGTCTCCATCAGAACTGAGACAACCAATGCCAGCTACAAGCCTGTTCAAGTGATCAACAATGGAATTCTCACATCCCTTTCTGTCTTGAAGCTTCAAGTTAAACTCCTGGAGGAGAAGAATCTAATCTGGGCTTGGACTCTTTTTTAGGCATCAAATAACTCAAAGTTGCATGGTCAGGAAAAAAAACTACTTAATGAATTTGAAGCCTTCTTTTTAGTTTATGAGCATGCTGAATTTGAAGCCAAAATTAATGAATTATAATGCTTTATGATCCTGTTTTCTTCCACTGCATGCTTCCTTAATCCAACAATTGGTATCAGAGCATCATTTAAGCATTCAATTTGGTTTAATTTTGGCTTGGTGGGTGTTTTTCATAAATTGTATGAAAATGATGAACTGATATGGTTTTTTTGAGTTTTGGCATTGTTTTCTCTTCAATTAATTCTTGTAATTGACTCTTGTTTGATGAGCCTTAATCTGTGTTTAAGTATCTATAATTCGTTTGGATTCATTATAGTTGTAATTAGGATGTAATTAAAAAAAGAAGTGAAGAATGTCGAGCAACAGGAACTGGATTTTCAGTCACTGCCAAAACTCGATGCGCGATGCCCTATACTTGATGGTATTTCTTGGTGCACGATGCTATACTCGATGAGTAACTCGATGGTATTTTGTGAAATACTCGATCCACGATGCCATACTCGATAGTACTCAATGGTATTTTGTGAAATACTCGGTGCATGATGCCATACTCGATGAGCAACTCGATGGTATTTGGTGAAATACTCGATCCACGATGCCATGCTAGATGGTACTCGATGCTCATACTCGATGGTATTTTGTGAATTACTCGATGTATGATGCCATACTCGATGGTACTCGATGGCATACTCATTGGTATTTTGTGAAATATTCGATGTATGATGCCATACTCGATTATACTCGATGGCATATTTGATGGTATTTAGTGAAATACTCGATGTGTGATGGCATACACAATGCTTGAGGGGATACTTGATGATTGATGGCATACTTGATGCTTGATGGTACTCGAAGGTTTTTGCCCGGTTCAGCACAGTTTTGAGCATTTGAGGTTCGGTTCGAAAGGATCGGGTTGGTTCAAGGCAGTTTAAGTAATCCATAAGTGTTTTGGAGCCGATTTTTGCTTAATTTTGTAATAATTAAGTCTTTGTTTGCTTGAAAATTCCAAAACTAAAATCATATCGGTATATGTTTATTTATTTATGCATGTGATATATGTTATAATTAAATTAATCTTGTATGTGCATAAAGTGTTCCATGTAGATGTAAAATCCCACTGTAATAAACATGTTACTGAAGGAACTTTTATCAAGAGAACCAATGAGCAGAAGCAAGATCTTTCCAAGCCCATTGTGACAAAATTAAAGGCATTCACAAACATATAGAACAATTATGAATCTTCTAACAAATTATAGCATGCTTTCATAATTAAATAATAAAGAAACGAGAGATGTACCTTTGAAGAACTCTTCTTCTATTGATCTCTTGCTTTCGTGAAGACTAGAACAGCAACCTCTCGTTGTCGCTTAGAATGCCTACCCAATCTTTCGTTGTCACTTAGATCACGAACAATCTTCTCCATGAACAAACAACCTCTTAAACACCACCACTTGGCAACCTTGTATTCTCGGAGTGAGAATCTAGGAGGTGTGGGCTCTGTTGGATTTGTAGAGGGTTAGAGGAAAACAACAATTGAACCAAACGACCAAGCAAATGGGAGAATGAACTGTCTATCGCATAGACTTTGTATGCTTAATCGTTTAGTAAATCTCGCTAGGTACACGATCGTCTAGAAAAATAGGCTTGATCGTTTACACGATGCGATCGTTTAGTGAATCTCGCTGGGCACGCGATCGTTTAGTAAATCACGTGGGATCGTCTACACAATCGTTTAGTCAAATACGCTTTACACGATCATTTAGAATCTCACTTAGAAGGCTATCATGTAGTCTCTCATGAGCTAAAAGATTAGTAATGCACACAATGAAGCAATACTTTACAAAATGAAAACATTTTTCATTTTATCCTTCAGTTATAAAAACTAAACATAACCTCCCACTTTCACGCATGGTTGAAGGAGAAACCACCCACAATTATCATATAATTGTTTTAATTATAATAAATATAATAACTAACTTATCATATTATATTTATAACCTACAGTTTTAGTATCACATCATATGTAATATTTAAACTATAGTTCCTTTCTTCTTTATTCAATATAAATCATATTTATATCAAAATCCTCCAATTAATATATCTCATACATCATATCAATTATATCACATATAATTGAACCAGTTTAATCATATCATATATAGTCAAACACCCTCTTGTTAATTTGAACACTTCAAACTAACTCAAAAACTGATTCTTAACTTGAATCCATTAAGCTACCAAGGGGACCTTATGGACCTGTAGCTTAAACTCCAACGGTACATGAATAGCTGAATAAACTCTTTAATCACGAAATTCACCATTCATTAATTGTCGGACACTCCACTAAAGACCGACAGTTGCACTCTTCTCACAACAGATATATTTCTGTGTCCATTGGATATAACGAATCAATAGTACGATAACCCCTCACAGATTGCTCGTAAGTACAGCTGGGTCAATTTACCGTTTTTTCCCTGTAGTTACATCTAACTCCTTAAGTACCACTGATTCCTCTAATAAACAATACATCATAGTCTTACTATGAGTGGACACCTCTCGAGCCATGATAAGGTGTATGGCGCCACATTGTTCAAGCCCCAAAATCAGCTTTCAAGGGAGCAATCTATTTACTTACCCCTGCTTTAGGGAAGGAGTGAATTCCATCTTGTGTAGTTGAGTTCCCAACTCCTCAATCAGACAAATCTCCAAAGTGATAGGTATGAGTCGAAAATTTGGCCACTCGCACCTATGTAATTCAAAGGATCGCCCTCATAGGCAGGAGTTCCCAACTCACTCAGAATTAAGGTCATGTTACCTATGGTCATCCTAGTGAAATGAAAGTCTCTGTCATGAACGGCGTTATATAACGAGACTAATCACTTCGTGATCCGGTCTTATACAAACTTCTTCATATAGGACACCCCCGCTCGTATGTCTCCACATGAATGATCAGATCAGACCATCTATAGCACTTTACAACACTTGTAACATCTACAAAGCAGGCCATATCCATAGTGTCACCAGGATAAGGTTTCCTTCCTTTATCCATATACTACAGACCATTTAGGTTATCGCTTAAGGTATGATCCACTTGTATGTCTTCACATACATGCTTAAGTTACAACAACTATGAGGGATCTTAGTTTATTGGTTTGTGGTAAATGCAACTAAAATATCTCATATTTCATAGACAACAATGAAAAAAATATCTCATATTATTACATCATAAGCGTTTGTTCATATAGGTGTTTACAAACTAAACGACCTTACGAGATTTAGGGCATCAACCCCAACAGTTACATGCATTGAAAGTATGTTATAAAGTATAATAATACATAGTATGCATGTACAGGTTTTCAAATGTTTTAATATAAAACGAAAAATTGGAAAACGACGGTGGTGGAAGCAAAAGGAAAGGCTGATGTCAGCATTAAACGTCGGCTGACATTAGTGTGACATTAGCCCCAACGGTTCGTGCGGTCCCATTTGAAGTTCTTCCAGTTCGATTGTTGACTTCATCTTAACGGATGACGTAAGCATGACGTTCGAAGGCGCGATTTGAGTTTGATCGATTCTCGGCAGTCTGGTTCACGCGGTTTGACCGATTTTGAGTAATTTTGGCCTGGTTTTGTTTTTTTTGGTCCGATTCAAGTGGTTTTGACTCGCTTTGAATTTTTTTTTCACGCTTCGAGCTCTTCTGGTCTGGTTCGAGTTCGGTTGAAGACTACTTAGGATAAAACTAGTAAAATTAATGTAATTTTTTGCTTTAATTTTATCCGAGGAGCCAATTAACTGGTTCATTAGCTATTTAAATACCTTATGGATGTCATTTAGATATAATCTCACCTTAGGTTAAACATATTCATGCATTTTTATATTATAAATGTTATAATATATAGTTTATGCATAATAGGTTAATTTCGTTATTAATAAATTGTTATATATTTTTTTTAAATTAACAAAGCGTGAAGCATATAATTACTTAGATAAATATAAAGAGTTATATTTATTAAAAAGCTTTGAGCATGCTTAATTTATTTTCATGCTTGCATTAATATAAAGTGTTATATTTTTTTATATGAAAATCAATATGCATTGAGCATGTCACATCCATAGTATTAATGTAATTGTTATATTAAATTATGCAATGCATGTTATAAGGTTTGTTTATTATCAAAACCATAGAACATCATGATTATTGGGCTAATCATTAAATTTTTTTTTTAAAACTTAATGATTAAAACTGTCAATCTATAATCAAGAATTTCATGCAAACATAGGATCATAAGGTTAGCAAATTAATTTTAAAATGTTTAAAATTAATTAGATCTAAGATCAAGTTCTAATAGGATTAGAATTTTTTTTCTTAGTTTTTAAAATAGTTTTAATGAACTAAGTAGGCAAAACATTACTATGATTATAAGGGAACTCTACTGGTGAAGTTTTGTCTAAGGCTGGGAGTTTTTAAGTTGACGGTTAACGGAACACCTCCTACCTGGGAATTGACCCGGAATCTGAGTTGAATTAATCATAGTTTGATATTAGCATGCATTGTCACTAGGTTAATTAAAGGAGTTTAATTCACCTTGAACATAGATTATTTTTCCTTTTATAAGTGTTATAATAAGAATATACTTAGAAAGATTACTTAGCCAGATTTATCTAAGTTAAATAAACCCTAAAAAATACGGTAGGACATTTTAGTGTGAGAAAAATTACAAAACGAGATATTTAAATCAAGTTTTGCTTCTACATCTCTATATTCACAAAGTGAGATCCATACTCGGCTTCGTGTCGCCTTAGGCATAGCCTCCCTTCGGAAAGTGTTTGTATGGGTCAATAAGAAGGTGAATGGGGAAAGTGTTTGTAGTAAGTGGGAGCGGGACACGTGTTAACGTATCCCTCGATCTCCGCCCCTAGGTAACATCTTGAGATTCCTATGATCTGCCTACTATTGGGGTTGATGCCCTAAAGTCTCGTGTCTTGTAGTTGTAAATAGTTTATACGAACACTTGTGATGTATAATATACGATATTTTACTTCACATTTTGATTTTGTCCAGTTGTTTGTTTTATTTGCTTTACCACAAACCAATAAACCTAAAATCCCTAGTTATCTCTATGTAACATAAGCATGTATGTGGTGACATATAAGTGGATCATGTCTTAAGTGATAACCAAAATGGTCTGTCGTATATAGATATAGGTGGGAAACCTTATCATAATAACGCTACAGATGCGGCTCGTTTTGTGGAATGATCACAAGTGTTGTGACTTGTCACAGATGGTCTGATCCTGATCATTCGTGTAGAGGACATGCGAGCGGGGGCGTCCTATACAGTTTGTATAAGACCTGACCACGAAGTATTAACGTCTCGTTATATAACACCGCTCATGACGGAGACTTCACTTCACTAGGATGACCATAGGTAACATGATCTCAATCCTGAGTGAGTTTGGAACTTCTGCCATTGAGGGCGATCCTTTGATTTGTATGGGTGCAGGTGGCCAGGTCACTGACTTAAACCTACCATTTTGGGGATTCGTCTGATTTGGGAGTTGGGAACTTAGCTACACAAGATAGAATTCACTCCTTCCCCGAAGTAGAGGCAAGTAGATAGATAACTTCTTTAAAGGTTGATTCCAGGGCTTGAACGATGTGGCGCCACATACCTTCTCTTAGCCCGAGAGGTGTTCACACATAGTTGGACTATGTTGAATTGTTCATTAGAGGAATCAATAGTACTTAAGGAGTGAGATGTAACTATAGGGGAAAAACAATAAATTGGCCCAGCTGTACTTACGAGCATCTATGAAGGGTCATCGTACTCATGATTGGTTATATCCGATGGACACAAAAATATATTTATGGTAAGAAGCGTTCAGCTGTTGGTCTTTAGTGGAATGTCTGACAGTTAACGGATGGTGGATCTCATAGCTAAAGAGTTTAGTCAGTTATTCACATCTCATTGAAGCTTTGAGCCATAGGTCTATAAGGTCTATTGTTGGCAACGGGGTCGGGCTGGGGCAGGGGCGACCCCCATCCCCGGCCCTGTAGGGGAAATTTTCCCCAATCCCTACCCCCGTCCCCGCCATTTGAAGGCGAGGACAGGGGCAAGGATTCCCCTACTAATTCCCCGCGGGGAATGCCCTACTAATTCCTCACGGGGATTCCCCATTTTTTGTAATTAAAATTTGATTAAATTTTGGGCTTGACTTTGGGCTTAGATTTAGAATTTAGATATTTAATATTGGGCTCCACAACACTATAAGTCTATACATTATAAACATACATATAAATAAGTTATTTTATATATTATAAATATATTCAAGATCGAGGTCGAGGTCGGTTTCGGGGGTGGGATACTATCCCCGTCTCTGCCCCGTCCCAGACAGGGCCCTGAAAAATTTCTTCGGTTTGACCCATCCTCAGTCAAACTGGGGATTCCCGCCCCGGGGCCCCACGGGGATTTGCCAACCCTAATAAGGTCCTAGGTAGCTTGGATGAAGTCAAGAATCAGTTTTTGGGTCAATTTGAAATGTTCAAATTGACAAGAGAAAGTTCGATATATATTATATAATTGAACTGGTTAATTATATATGATAATAATTATTAAATGTATGAGATACATTATTTTGGAGGAAATCAGATATAAATATGATTTATATCAAGTAGAGGAGAAATTACTATAGTAGATATATGATATCAAACTATAGGTTAAGAATATAATATGATTATATTCATTTATTAACTAATTGGTTGGTTACGTGATAATTGGCCAAAAATTTCTCCTAACTCGTGTGTTAGTGGGAAAATCAATTTCCGTTATTACAATTGAAGAATAAAATGAAAATTGGTTTTATTTTGCAAAGGGTTCAAAAAAATTGCTCAAGGTGTGGAAATGTCACAATCCTTAGCTGAGAGCTTATACGATAGCGCCTTATCACCTAAACGATCGCACACCTCACGTACTAAACAATCACACGCATTCTCTAAATGATCGTTCAGTTTTTCTAAACAATCGCTTAGCGTGCCAAGTTTTTTAAACAATCGCTTACTTTTTATTAAACGATTGCTTAGTAAAACCTACACGATCGTGTACCATTTCCTAAACGATAAGCATCTAGCTATACAATAGCTATCTCCCACTTGCTTGTCATTCTGCACGATCGTCCCTTTCCTCTTTCCTCTACCAATTCTATCAAAGTCCACTCTTTGGATTCTCACTCCGAGAATACCAAGGGCTTCGAGTGGTGGTGTCGCCC
This sequence comes from Benincasa hispida, assembly GCF_009727055.1. Taxonomy (NCBI): domain Eukaryota; kingdom Viridiplantae; phylum Streptophyta; class Magnoliopsida; order Cucurbitales; family Cucurbitaceae; genus Benincasa; species Benincasa hispida. The sequence goes on along the minus strand of NC_052352.1, from coordinate 62,490,523 downwards.
TTGGTCGTGTTTGTTAGTGTGCGGCCATTCATGTAGACGATCGTGCTGCTGACAGTTGACTGTTTGTTGGGCGATAAAGACCGTAGAGGGTTGCTTCCGCTGGGTTGAGTTCGAAGTGAAGACAGTCCTCAACTGGTACATTTACTCAATCTATTGTATTTTATTTGTCAAAGCATGCCTATAACTAGTGTTAAATTGCATATATGTTATTAGAATGTGTGTGTGGTAATTCGGTCACAATGAAATAGGAAAAATTCGAATGCGTTCATGGATGCTCTTGTTTAAGAGTTCCTTCACCTGCATGTTGTCCTGGAGCAACCATCCCTTCGGAGGGTCTGATCATAGGATTCAGAACACCATCAACATTGGAAAGCATAGGGTTTCTTAGGTTAATTACTAACAGTTGTCTTTCCTAACGGTAGCCTGTTGGTGCATACATTTGGGATCTGAAAGTGGAAAGGTTACACTTATAGGGATGAGTTAAATGTGTTAACAAATCCTTGACTGAACAATGGTGGCTAAAGTCTATAGGAATATGAGTTGTTATGGAATTAGATTTAGCTGAGAATTGTCTCATTTTAGAGGATGATAGCTGATCACCCTTCGATGGCGGTTACACTAAACCTCTGAAGCATCGTTGCAAAACCGAATCAATTGTTTCTTAGGATTTTTTTATTACTTGTTTTGCTTAATTTGATCAGATTTTATGCATTTATTTGCTTGTGTGATGGGTTAAGGCAAAGATAACTAATATGGTCATTGTTTATTTTCAGCAATGTCTTCCTCTATAATAGCACTTCTTAAAAACGAAAAATTAACTGGTGAAAATTATTCTACGTGGAAGCCCAACTTGAATACGATTCTTGTTATAGACGATCTGCGGTTTGTCTTAACAGAGGAATGTCCTCCGGCCCTTGGTCGTAATGCATCCCAAGTGATAAAGGATGCTTATGACCAATGGACAAAGGTAAATGAAAAAGCCCGAGTCTATATCTTGGCAAGCATATCTGACGTCATGGCCAAGAAACATGAGGTTATCGTCACAATGAGAGAGATTATGGAATCTCTCTAGGAGATGTTTGGATAGCTTGTCCTACCAACTCCACCATGATGCCCTTAAGTATATTTACACTTGCTGCATGAAAGAGGGAATATCTGTTCGGGAACATGTCTTGGACATGATAGACGAGCGTAGTTAGGTTGCGTTCATCCTGGAATCTCTTCCAAAGAGTTTTCATCAATTTCGCAGTAATGCGATGATGAACAAAATTCAATTCAACATGACTGGTCTCCTGAATAAGCTATAACTTTATCAGTCTTTTTTGAAAGGAAACAAAAGGAAGGCTCCTATCGCTGCTAACAAGGGCAAGGGAAAGGCCAAGGTGGCTGACAAGGGCAAATGTTTCCACTGCAATGTGGATGGACACTAGAAAATGAACTGCCCTAAGTACCTTGCTGAAAAGAAGAAATAAAAAGAAGGTAAATTTGATTTACTTGTTTCAGAAACATGCCTTATTGAGCATGGTGAGTTTTCCTGGATACTTGATTTAGGAGCAACTAATCATGTTTGCTCTTCTTTAAAGGGAAATAACTCCTTTCAGTAGCTGGAAGAGGGTGAGATGACGCTCAGGGTCGGAACAGGAGACGTCGTTTCAGCTCATATAGTGGAAGATGCAAAGTTGTTTTATGGAAATAAATTTCTTTTATTAGAAAATCTATATGTAGTTTCCAAGATAAGGAGGAATTTAGTATCTATTTCCTGTTTATTAAAATAATCGTACTCAGTTAATTTTTCAGTTAATGAAGTGTATATTTCGAAAAATGGTGTACATATTTGTTCTGCTAAATTAGAAAACAACATATATGTGTTAAGACCAACCGAAATAAAAGTACTTTTAAATCATGAGATGTTTAAAACTGCTAATACTTAATAAAAAAAAAAGGCAACGTATTTCTCCTAAAAGTAATAATATCTATCTTTGGCACTTAAGACTAGGTCATATAAACATCGATAGGATCGGTTATTTGGTAAAGAATGGACTTCTAAATAAGTTAGAAGATGATTCGTTACCACCTTGTGAATCGTGTCTTGAGGGAAAAATGTATAAAAGACCTTTTATTGGAAAAGGCTATAGGGCCAAAGAACCCTTAGAGTTGATACATTAGGATCTCTGTGGTCCAATGAATGTAAAAGCTCAAGAAGGATACAAATACTTCATATCTTTTATAGATGACTATTCCAGATATTGTTACTTATACCTAATGGGTCACAAGTTTGAAGACCTTGAAAAGTTCAAGGAGTACAAGGCTGAAGTTGAAAACCTATTAGGTAAAACAGTTAAAATACTTTGATCTAACTGAGGTGGGGAGTACATGGATCAAAGATTCCAGGACTATATGATAGAAAATAGAATCCAATCACAAATCTCTGCGCCTGGTACACTTCAGTAGAACAGTGTATAAGAAAGGAGGAATAGAACCTTGTTAGACATGGTTCACTCAATGATGAGCTATGTTCAATTGCCTAGCTTGTTTTGCGGGTATGCAGTAGAGACTGCAGTTCACATCCTGAATAATGTTCCCTCGAAAAGTGTAACTGAAACACCTTTCGAGTTATGGAGGGCGCATAAACCTACTTTGCATTACTTCCGTATTTGGGGTTGTCCAAAACATGTACTTGTGACAAATCCTAAGAAATTGGTATTGTAGTTGATGCCCTAAAGTCTCGTGTCCTGTAGTTTGTAAACACATTTTATACGAACGCTTGTGATGTATAATATATGATATTTACTTCACTTTTGGACTTTGCACATTGGGTGTTTTATTTTCATTACCACAAATCAATAAACTAAAATCCCTAATTTTCATTATATAACTTAAGCATGTATGTGGTGACATACAAGTGGATCATGTCTTAAATGATAACCAAAATGGTTTGTAGTATATGGATATAGGAGGGAGACCTTATCCTGGTAACGCTATGGATGCGGCCCGCTTTGTGGAATAGTTACAAGTGTTATGACTTGTCACAGATGGTCTGATCCTGATCGTTCATGTAGAGAACATGTGAGCGGTGGCATCCTATACAAAGAGTTTGTATAAGACCTAACCACGAAGTGTTAACGTCTCATCATATAACCCCATTCATGACAGAGACTTCACTTCACTAGAATGACCATAGGTTACATGACCTCAATCCTGAATGAGTTTGGAACTCCTGCCATTGAGGGCGGTCCTTTGATTTATATGGGTGCGAGTGGCCAGAGCACCGACTCCTACAACTTTGGGGATTCATCTGATTTAGGAGTTGGAAACTCAGCTACACAAGATGGAGTTCACTCCTTCCCTAAAGCAGGGGCAAGTAGATAGATTGCTCCCTTAAGGGTTGATCCCAGGGCTTGAACAATGTGGCGCCACATACCTTCTCATAGCCCGAGAAGTGTTCACATAATAGGACTATGTTGTATTGTTCATTAGAGGGATCAGTGGTACATAAGAAGTAAGATGTAACTATAGGGAAAAAACGGTAAATTGGCCCAATTATACTTACGAGCATCTGTGAAGGGTCATCGTACTGATGATTAGTTATATCCGATGAACATAGAAATATATCTGTGGTAAGAAGAGTTCAGCTGTCGGTCTTTAGTGGAATGCCTAGCAGTTAACGAATGGTGGATATCGTGGCTAAAGAGTTTAGTCAGTTATTCACATACCGTTGGAGCTTCGAGCCATAGGTCCATAAGGTCCCCTTGGTAGCTTGTATATGAGTTGAGAATCGGTTTTTGTGTCAGTTTGAAATGTTCAAATTGACAAGAGGGAGTTTGATTATATATGATATAATTGAACTAGTTAATTATATATGATATAATTGACTTTATGTATGAGATAAATTAATTTGGAGGAAATTAGATATAAATATGATTTATATCTAATGGAGGAAAAATACTATGATTAATATATGATATTATTCCATAGGTTATGAATATAATATGATTGTATTTATGATTTATTAATTGGACAATTATGGGATAATTGGTCGGCGTCTCTTCTGTTTTCGTAACTAATGAGTAATATGAAGAATCGTTTTGAGACGCTTAAATAGCTCACAATGTGTTGTGATTCAAGAAGGTCATCGCTAAGAAAATCAGAGCCTATACAATAGTACTACTTACTAGACGATCGCTTTCACCCGCATGCACCATTTACTAAACGATCGCTTATCTTTTACTAAACAATCATTTAGCGCCTGAGCTTTATTAAACAATCGTATAAACGATTGCTTAGCTTTTTCTAAACGATCGTATAGACGATCGCTTAGCTCTTCCTACACGATCGTATGCTTCACCTAAACGATCAAGCATTTTGTCAATACGATAGACGAGTCTTTCTCCCACTTGCTTAATCGTTGTATACGATCTCTTTTCCTCCTCCCCTCTACCAAATTCGAACAAATCACACCCTTTGGATTCTCACTCCGAGAATACTGAGGGCTCTGAGTGATGTGTCGTCCCTGTTTCCTTGTGTCCGTGCGAAGCTATTCGTGTAGACGATTGGGATGTTGCTGAATGATAGCTGGTCGCTCGTGGAGAGAGCGAGATTTCAAGTGAAGAAAAGTCTTCAACTGGTATGTTTTCTCAGTCTCTTGTTTCTTTATCCTTTAAGCATGCCAGTAATTTAGCATTGTGAATGCATATCTATATGTTTGAAATATGTAGAAATTCTGTCACAATGAATTGGAATTATCCGCTTCCGCTTAGAGGTACTCTTGTATAAGAGTTCCTTCAATTAGAACCTCATTCAAGGCTGTTCCAATTTGTTGGTTACCCAAAAGAAACGAGTGGTGGTCTTTTCTACGACCAACAAGAAAATAAGGTGTTTATACCGACAAACTCTACTTTCTTGGAGGAAGAACACATGAGGAATCATAAACCACGCAGTAAGTTAATGTTAGGAGAAGCTACTGAAGAGCCAACAAATATTGTTGAAGATGAAGCTGAACCTTCTAAATCGTTGAGAGTGTCTCGATACATTGGGAGGGTTATTACACGACCCAACTGCTAATTAGGTTTAATTGAAACTCAAGTTGTCATACCTAATGATAGTGTTGAGGATCCATTGTCCTATAGACAGACAATAACCAATGGATCAAAGCCATGGACCTCGAAATGGAGTTTATGTACTTCAATTCAATATGAGAACTAATAGATTTACCTGAAGGGGTAAAACCCATCGGGTGCAAATGGATCTATAAAAAAAAGAGAGAGAGATGCAACTGGGAAGGTACAGACCTTCAAAGCTAGACTTGTAGCAAAGGGTGAGAAGGGGTTGACTATGAGGAAACTTTTTCTCCTATTGCTATGCTCAAGTCCATAAGAATTCTCTTGTCCATAGCCACATATTATGACTATGAAATATGAAAAATGGACGTCAAGACTGCATTTCTAAATGGTAATCTTGAAGAGAATATTTTTATGTCTCAGTCTGAGGGGTTCATAATCCAAGGTCAGGAGCAAAAGGTTTGCAAGCTGAATCGATCCCTTTAAGGGTTGAAAGAGGCATCTAGATCTTGGAATATTAGATTTGATACTACAATCAAATCTTTTGGTTTTGACCAAAGCATAGATGAGCCTTGTGTTTACAAGAATATCATTAAGAATAAAGCAGTTTTTCTAGTACTTTATGTGGACAACATCCTACTTATTGGGAATGACGTAGGGTACCTGGCTGACATAAAAAACCGGCTAGCAGCCCAATTCCAAATGAAAGATTTGGGAGATGCACAGTATGTTCTTGGGATTCAGATCAACAGATATCGTAAGAACAAAACGCTAGCATTGTCTCAAGCAACATATATTGACTAGATATTATCTAGATATTCGATGCAGAACTCCAAGAAAGGTTTGTTGCCTTTAGACAAGAGGTTCATCTGTCTAAGGAGCAATGTCTTAAGGCACCTCATAAGTTGAAGATATGAGACATATTCTCTATGTCTCAGTTGTGGGCAGCTTAATGTATGTTATGCTATGCACTAGGTCTGACATATGTTTTTCTGTAGGGATAATCAGTAGGTACCAGTCCGATCCAGGGTTAGATCACTGGACAATGGTTAAGAATATCCTCAAGTATCTTCGGAGAACGAGGGACTACATGTCGATGTATGAAGCTAAGAACTTGATCCTTACGGGATACACCGACTCTAACTTTCAAACTGACAAGGATTCTAGAAATCTACGTTAGGGTTAGTGTTCACCCTTAATGAGGGAGCTGTAGTTTGGAGAAACATAAAACAGGGATGCATAACAGACTCCACTATGGAGGCTGAGTATGTAGCTACTTGTGAAGCAGCTAAAGAAGCAGTATGGCTTAGGAAGTTCCTCTCAGATTTGGAAGTTGTTCCAAATATGGACTTACCCATTACGTTATACTGTGATAATAGTGGGGTTGAAGCCAATTCGAAAGAACCTCACAGCCATAAACAAGGAAAGCATATAAAAAGGAAGTATCACCTTATACGGGAGATTGTGCAACGAGGAAATGTTATTGTCACCAAGATCGCCTTAGAGCACAATATCATTAATCCATTTACGAAGACTATCTTGGCTAAAATGTTTGAGAGTCATCTAAAGGGTCTAGGTCTGGGAGACTTTTATGTAGTATAATCTAGGGCAAGTGGGATATGTGTAATGGGTATGAGGATGCCCTAGTTTATTCTATTTGTATACTTACTTTCCATGTATTGTACATTATACATTTGACATTTCCAGCTTTGGATTATTTTTATATATATCCCACTAACTAGAGTTTTAGTTCAAGTGGAAGTTTGTTGGGTTTTATGCCCTAAAACTCGTAGATAGTAAATGTAACTTTTGACTATTCATTAATAAATTATTATCGATGTTTGTCAATAAAGCGTTAGTGTTTTTATTATGTTAATCATGCCTAAATAACTCTAATCCAATAAACTAATATTCTGGGTTGTTGTATGAATCTTGAGCTGTATGTGGAGACATACATGGATCACTGTTCAAGATACAACCTAAAGGGTCTATAGTATAGGGATAAGGTTGGGTACTTTATCCTGTAACACTATGGATACGGTCCACTTTGTATTTGATACAAACACACTGATTCAACATGTTTGTGTAGGAGACATGTGAGTGGGGGTATCCTATGCAATGAGTTTGCATGAGACCGAACCGCGAAATAGTAACCCCTAGCTGTAACACCGTTGACTAGTTAGGTTTCTATTTCACTAGGATGACCTAGGCAACTTAGTCTCAATCCTTAGTGAGTTATGAACTCCTGTTCACGAGGGATTGTCCTTTTATTTGTATGGGTGAGAATGGTTGGCTCGCTGGCTCAATAAGCCTATCATTTTAGGGACAAAATCGAGTGGATAGCTGGAAACGTAATTTCATAAGATGGAATTCACTCCTTTCCTGCTTTAGGAAAGTAGATGAGTATTCCCTTAAATAGTATTTCTGGGTCTTGAACATAGGGCCCTGCTCTTTCATTGGCTTGAGAGGGATCTCTATTTGTTGGTTGGATCACAAACAAGTTGTTCATTAGAGGAACATTGGTACTTAAGGATATAGAAGTAACCAAGGGATAAAATGGTAATTTGACCTAGCTAGTGTTACAAACACTCGTGAAAGACTAACTTGCTATTATTGGTCTATATCCATGGATACAAAAATATATCAACAGTGAGAAGAGTGCAACTGTGAGTCTATAGTGGAGTGAACCCACAGTTAACGAATATTGATTGCTCGATTAATGAGATTAGCCAATTAATCTCATATTATTGGAGCTTCTGATCTATAGGTCCATTAGATCCCACTGGTAGCTAAACAAAAAAAAAGATATTGAGGAAATTAAAGTAATTTGAATTGTTCAAATTAATTAAGGGAAAATAAGATAATGTATGTTGATACATTGTAATATCAAGTTTATAATTTAATTAAACTTTATGATATACATTTATTTTTAAATTTGATTTAAAAATTAATTTATGGGAGAATTAAATATTTGAAGGATTTCAAATATTAAATGTAATATGAATTAATTTCATATTAAAACTATAGGTTAAAAATAATGTGCATAAGATGCATATTAACTATAGATTATATGAGAGAAAGATAATTGAATGTGATTCAATTATAAAGTTAAATTAAATATATGATATTTAATTTAATGATTAATTAATTGGAGAATTAATTTTTTAAATTTAATTTATATTTAATTAAATATGTTTTGATTAAATTAATTGAATTGAAACTATAGATTATATGAGAGGGATGTATTAGAATATGAATCTAAAACACATTTAATTAAATAGGGGAGATATTTATTATTATTTAATTGATTAAAATAAATTAAATTAGATTTATTTTATTTTAATTATAATATATAAATAAATAAAATTGAATTAAAAAAAAGGAAAGGGAAAATATGTAACTCCCCACGTTGGGCGTGGCCGATTATGGGGAGAGGGAGTCTTCTCCCTAATTTTTTCCCTCTTCCTCTGACTCTTACTCTTGCAGTGGTTTCAACAGGAAAAAAAAAAAAAAAACCTCTCCTATCAGAAAGTTCTCTCTCAATTTTTTCTCCCTTTCTCCCAAACCGAAAAGAGGGGATTCCACCATCCTGCCTTAGTAGACTCAACTGAGCATACCAATGAAGGCTTTTTGGCAGTGCTATATCTTTTCCATAAGTTTTTTACCAACACGTTTAAAGGTAATAAATTCTTTCCTTTTTTTTTATTTTTTGAATGTATATGTTTATCCTAGGTTTGTTTTCCAATGCAAGTCTGTTTGGTATTAAAATTAGAGTTAGGTCTGATTTTTTTCGCTGCACGGGGATTTAATCCCTTCATGTCATGCAATATAAACTTCGGTTTTGAAGTGGAAATCGATGATGCATAGAAGAGATTTTTGTTGAAAATTTATTTGAAGAAAGTCTTCATTCTGCTGAAAACCAGAAAACTTTTCTCCTTCATTTTCCTAATTCAAGCTTATTTTGAGTCCCACAACTCAATCTAAGGCACCAAAAGAATAGTAGGGGAGACCTTGTGGTGGTTCACATCCAAAGGAAGGGAGGATTGTAGCTAGAATTCGTGATTCAAAGGTATCTTCAAAGGTTAGTGTTGAAACCTTCTTTTTAGTTTATGAGCATGCTGAATTTGAAGCCAAAACTAAGAATTAGAATGCTTTATGATTCAGTTTTCTTCCACTGATGCTTCCTTAATCCAACAATTGGTATCAAAGCATCATTTAAGCATTCAATTCGATTTAATTTTTGCTTGATGGGTGTTTTTCATAAGTTGTATGAAAATGATGAACTAATATGGTTTTTTTGAGTTTTGGCATTGTTTTCTCTTCAATTATGTTGTAATTCTTGTAATTGGCTCTTGTTTGATGGGCTTTAATGTGTGTTTAAGTGTCTGTGATTCATTTAGAGTCATTAGAGTTGCAATTAGGATGTAATTGAAGAAAGAAGTGAAGAAGGTCGAGCAGCAGGAACTGGATTTTCAACCACTGCCCAATACTCAATGTTCGATGCCCCATAATCAATGGTATTTTGTGAAATACTCGATGCACAATGCCATACTCGATGAGCAACTTGATGGTATTTTGTGAAATACTCGATCCACGATGCTGTACTCGATGGTATTCAATGCTCATACTCGATGATATTTTATGAAATACTCAGTGCACGATGCCATACTCGATGGTATTTTTTTGAAATACTCGGTGCATGATGCCATACTCGATGAGCAACTCGATGGTATTTTGTGAAATACTCGATCTGCGATGCCATATTCGATGGTACTCGATGGTATTTTGTGAAATACTTGATGCATGATGCCATAATCGATTGTACTCGATGGCATACTCAATTGTATTTTGTGAAATACTCGATGTATGATGCCATACTCATGGTACTTGATGGCATATTTGATGGTATTTAGTGAAATACTTGATGCACGATGGCATACTCGATGCTTGAGGGCATACTCCATGATCAATGGCATACTCGATGCTTGATGGTACTCGAAGGTTTTTGCCCAGTTCAGCACAGTTTTGAGCATTTGAGGTCTGGTTCGAGAGGTTCGAGTCGGTTCAAGGCGGTTCAAGCGATCCATAAGTGTTTTGAAGTCAGTTTTTGCTGAATTTTGTGATAATTAGGCCTTTGTTTACTTGAAAATGCCAAAACTAAAATCATATCAGTCTGTATTTAATTATTTATGCATATGATATATGTTATAATTAAATAAATCTTGTATGTGCATAAAGTATGCTATATAGATTTTAAATCACACCGTAGGAAGCATGTTACATGCATTGAAAGTATGTTATAAAGTATTATAATATATAGTATACATGTACATGGTTTCAAATGTTTTAATATAAATGTCATATTAAATGTTGAATGCCTTTGATGTATGTTATGGATGCTTAGCATGTCTAAATTTTGTAAGTTGTTATAAAATTGGGATAGACATTTAAAATCCATAACAAAGATTAGTTGTATACTCACATAGGTTAACTACCTATTTTAATAGTTAAAATAAGTTGATGTCTTGTAAAGTATGGTTACAAACTCAACCGGTATATAATCATGTCTAAGGTTGGGGGTACTTAAGTTGACGGTTTACGGGACACCTCCTACCTGTGGATTATGGCCAAATAATTGAGTGTTGTAAACCAGTTTTATGAGTAATACGTGAGCGATGTGAGGTTTTAAAATCGATCTATCACCTAGACATCGTAGGTTAATCTAAATATAAACGTTATATTTGGATAAACACCTAAACTTAGGTTGTTTAATTAGCCGAAACAAACTTGAGTAAAGATATACCCAAAACAAATGTTATGACACTTCAGTGGAAGTTTGATAACATATACGATATAGTTATTAGAACACTTCAGTGGGAATTTAAGAATACTTCAATGAGAGATTAATAACATATATGATATGTTATTTTTAACTCGCACGTCCCTAGGAGTTCATAACGAGATTCATGTTTCGTTTCGTGTCATCCTGGGAGTGACCTCCATTCAGAAATTGTTTACATAAATCGAGATCATGGTGAGTAGGGGAAGTTATTCACAATAAAATCAAAAGTGATGTTTTGATTTTCATTCTCACGTCCTAAGAGTTTCACACCGTGAGATTTATGCAACACTTCGTGTCACCCTGGGAGTGACCTCCATTTGGAAAGTGTTTGCATCAGTCAAGATCAAGGTGAATGAGGGGAAGTTTTTCAATGTAAAATCAAATATACGATATATTGATTTCAACTCTCACGTCCTTAGAAAGTTCACACCGTGAGATTCATATGACGCTTCATGTCAACCTGAGACTGACCTTCATCTAGAAAGTGTTTGTATGGTTCAAGATCAAGGTGAATGGGGGAAGTAATTCATGGTTAGTGGGTGAAGGATATGTGTCAACATGTCCTGCGGTCTATTCTGTTTGTTTGGACCATGATATTCCTTTGCTGGGGTTGCTTGTCATCTTTAAGTCAGCCTTGCTAGTCGTTTAACGATGGCTATCCCCTCGGAGGGTTGTAACATAGGATTCGAAACAACTCAAACTCTAGAAATGGATAGGATTTCTTAGGTCATTTTCCAACCTTGACTTTACTGTTTGGTAGAATTTTTGGGGCCGACCTCTAAAGTCAGAAAATGGAGGGCTACACTTACGAAATTATTAAAGTGTTAGTAAGTTCTGACAAAAAACAGTAGCTAAATGACTATCAGAATATGAGTTATTCTGGAGATAGCATTTAGTTAAGAATGTCTTGCTTTAGTGAAGAAGTATTTGACTGCCCTTCGGTAGCACTTATTCTGACTCACTATAATATCGTTACAAAAATAATGAATTTTGGGTACATTATTACTTGGCTAAAACATGATTGGGTTTAAAAGAAATTCACTAATAAAATTTGTTTATATTTTCAGAATGGCGAGTTCCTTAGTACAACTATTAGCTTATGATAAACTTAACGGGGATAACCATGCTATGTGGAAATCAAACTTAAATACAATACTAGTGATAGATGACCTAAGGTTCGTTTTTACATAGAAGTGTCCTCCTATTCCTAGCTCAAATACAAACCGAAATGTTCGGGATGCATAAGACAGATGGATCAGGGCTAACGAGAAAACCCATGCCTATATTCTTGCTAGCATATCTGATATATTGGCCAAGAAACAGGAGAGCATGAGTACTGCCAGACAGATTATGGAATCTCTGCGTGGAATTTTTGGACAATCGTCCTTCTCCTTAAGGCATGATGCAATCAAATATGTTTACAACTGCCCTATGAAAGAAGGGGCCTCTGTTAGAGAACATGTCTTGGACATGATGGTCGATTTCAACGTGACAGAAGTAAACAGTGTTGTCGTTGATGAGAAGAGTTAAGTTGGTTTTATTCTGTTGGTTTTATTCTTAAATCTCTTCCGAAGAGTTTCTTGCAGTTTTGTACGAATGCACTAGTGAATAAAATAGAGTATAACTTGACTACGCTTCTCAATGAGCTTCAGGCTTACTAGACCATGATGAGAACAAAAGGACTGGAACCAAAGGTAAATGTTACTACTGTAGAAAAAAGAGGATCGTCTTCTAAAAGGCCTAATATTGCTTCTTCTTCAAAGAATAAGGGTATTCCAGTAAAGAAGAACAAAGGGAAAGGGAAAAAGAAACCTACTGGCAGAGAGGGTAAGGCAAATGCTGCAGATAAAGGAAAATATTTCCACTACAATGAAGAAGGGCACTGGAAGAGGAACTGCCCACAATACCTTGCAGAGAAAAGAGTAGAGAAAGAAAGACAAGGAAACTAGTTCTTGTAAACTCTAAGTTTTGAACAAGGAAGAATTTCTTAGAACAACTAGTAAGACATGCAGTTGTTGCTGAAAGATAAACTTGTTTACTTTTGTTATTGTAATGAAAGTTATTTTATCTTTTGTAAAGAACATATTGTATAAACCTTTTGTTATTAATGAAATGTTCATTAGAAAAAGTTGTATTTGTTCTACCCTATAGCAACTTCTGTTATAACCAACCAAGTTAAAAGTCGTTTGCAAATATTTAGATATTTAAAAAACGGCTAGAAACCAATAAAGGAAAATAGTTATTTAACCTAAGTAATAAGTTTAGAACACTTGAAGAGTTCAAGGTGTATAAAACTTGTTAGGTAAAATCTGAAATACTTCAATTGGATTAAAGTAAAGAATATAGAGGGTTTGAGTTTTCTAGGGCTATTTTGATAGAATATGAAATTTAGTGAAAACTCTCTACACCTAGTTGCCTTAATTGTTTTAAACATCATTCCAATTTTAAAGTTCTTCTGAAACTCCATATAAGATGTGGAGAACTCATAAAAGTTGTTTATGATATGTAAAAGATGTTTACGTAATTCAGAAATCTAGAGAAAATATTGGCACATGTGTTAGTGTCAAACTCTTAAGTGTTGAAATATTGTTCAAAAGACATGTCTATTTATAGGCAATCCAAAAGTAGTATATTTTTTCAAGAAGATGAAAATCAAGTGTTTGTGTTGTCAAAATATCAAATTTTCTGGAAAAATATACGAGATCATCATGTATTATTTGTATTCCATAAAAGCGAGTGTATATTAATAAAAGTTATTGACCAAAGCTAATACTGTAACAAAAGTTGTTTAGACAGATTAGATGCATCTTACTCAAAAAGTTAAGGGTACCTTGATGTAGTGAGAATGTATGACAACCTAGCCATAACTTGAATGGAAACTCAAGCCACCAAATATTGATGACGATATCAAGAAACAATGAATTGTGAAAATAAGATGCATTCCCTATATAATTTAATAAGAAATCCATAATATACTAAAGTGTTTACAGCAATCCTCTCGGCTAAAGTGTTTGAGGATCACCTAGTGCGACTAGGATTACAAGTTAAATAACTTAGGGCAAGTGGGAGAAAGACCCATGGGTATGTGAACCTAAGGATGGGTATGTGATACCTAAAAGAAAAATCATGGGTATGTGATGCCCCAGTTTATTGTATTTCTTTGTAAAACTCAAATACTCAGCATTATATATTCATATATATTTTACCACTGGATTTTTAGTCCAAGTGGAAGTTTGTTGGGTTTTATGTCCTAAAACTCGTGGTTTGAAAACAATAAACTAATTATGTAAAACAATAAAGTTGTTATTGATGTTTGATTCAATAAAGTTGTATTGAATATATGAATTGCTTATTTCGTTTTAGAAATAAATCCAATAAACTAAAAGATCCATGACTATTACATGAGTAATTGAACTTTATGTGGAGACATAAGAGTGGATCAGGTTCGAGTAAATAGTCTAAATGATTTATAGTATATGAATAAGGTTGGATGCTTTATTCTAGTAACACTATTAGATGCAACCTACTCTGTAGTTGGTACAAGAAGTTGTAAAGTGCTACAGACGAAGTGATCCTGATTCGTACATGTGATGACATGAGGAGTGGAGGCATCCTATACAATGAGTTTGCACATATCGGACAAAGAAATAAGTCACTCTTACTTTATAATGTTGTTTACTGTTTAAAACTGACTATTTCAAAACAATGACCTAGGTAACTTGACCTTAATCTTGAGCTAACTATGAAGTCCTGTTTATTTGGGATTATCCTTAGATTTGCATAGGTGAGGGTTCTCTCAACAGTGCTGGCTCAATAAGCCTCTCATTTTAGGGATAAGACCGGGTAGATAGCTGGGGACATAGGGTGCAAGATGGAATTCACTCCCACCCGCTTTCAGGGATAGTAGAGAGGTTGTTCCCTTAAGTGCTGACTCCAAGTCTTGAATAAGGGATCCCACCCTCTCAATTGGCCCGAGAGGGTCTCAGTTTCATGATCGAATCACAAACTAATTGTTCATTAGAGGATCAGTGGGACTTAAGGAATAAGAGGTAATCTTGGGGGGTAAAACAGCCATTTGACCCAGCCGTTATTATGAACAACCTGTGAAGGGTTAACTTACTAATCATGGCTATATCGAGTGAACACAATATATCTACAGTGAGAGAAGTGCAACTGCGGGCTTTAGTGGAGTGACCCAGTAGTTAACGAATGAGGGTTAATTCGGTGTAAAGAGTTTAGCCAATTAATCTCGAATCGTTGGAGCCCATGATCTGTAGGTCCATTAGATCCCCCTACTAGCTCACAAATGGATTAGCCTTAGAGTAGTGTGATAAGCTGATTTAAAATGTTCAAATTAGAATTAAGGAAATTAGTAATTACATGTGATATAATTATACGTTTAATTTTGGAATTAAACAAAATTGAAGAATCGATTAATGTTTAAATATGATTTAAATATTAAATCCATGAATAGAGATTTATAATAGTGGAATTGGTGATTAATTAATTTGATATTCGATATTAAATTAATTAGAATTAATTAAATTGTTCAATTAATTATTAATGATTAATTTTATTAGAAAAATTAATTATTGAATTAATTTTTGTAAAATTAATAATAATTCAATTTTAATTAAAGAACTAAAATTGAAAAGTTAATTTTTTAATTTTAATTTTGGAAAAGTTTCAAAATTGAAACAAAAATTGAAAATTAGAAAAGTGGGAATTTCACACTTCTTCACCTAGTAGCTCATTCATGGTTCCACTATTTGTACAGCTCAAATTCTGAAACTTGAGCTGGAATTCATGCAGAAGGGTTATTGCTTGAATGTCATGCAATATAAACTTTAGTTTTGAAGTGGAAACCGATGATGCATTGCAGAGATTTTTGTTGAAAATTTTGTTTGAAGAAAATCTTCATTCTGCTGAAAACCAGAAAACCTTTCTCCTTCATTTCCCTAATTCAAGTTTATTTTGAGTCCCACAACTCAATCTAAGGCACCAAGAGAATAGTAGGGAAGATCTTGTGGTGGTTCACATCCAAAGAAAGGGAGGATTGCAACTAAAATTCTTGATTCAAAGGTATCTTCAAAGGTTAGTGTTGAAACCTTCTTTTTAGTTTATGAGCATGTTGAATTTGAAGCCAAAATTAATGAATTTTATGATCCAGTTTTCTTCCGCTGCATACTTCCTTAATCCAACACTCTGAACTTCATAGGAAAGATGAATTGAAAGGTTAACTTTTGTGAGGCTTGTCAGTATGGTAAATCTCATAAACTTCCTTTCTCTTACTCTTTGTCTCGTGCTTCTCAACTTTTGGATTTGATTCACACAGATTTGTGGGGTCTAAACCTATCAAGTAAGTCAATGGTTACTATTACTATATTAGCTTTGTGGACGATTTCAGTTGATATACATGGATTTATCATTAAAACTGAAAAGAAGAAATTACGATTTTCAAACAATTTAGACAGCAAGTAGAGAATTTCCATTTTTCTTACTTAAGCGAGTAATTAGGGAGATAAACAAGGGATAAGTTGATTTCTATTGTAGGAAGAAGGTTAGAGAAAAATGAAGAAGAAATTCTAAAGTAGGACTCTTGGTTGGCCTTTTGTTGGCCTTAGTAAGTGAAAAATTAGCTAAAGTATAGAAATCAAGAGTAGGCATGCATTGGTGTTAGGAAACATTGACGCACAATGCATAAGGCATTGGGAGAGTATGGCCACCAAGGTTAAATGAAGATAAAGTGTGGTGCTTGGCAAGGCCCATGTTGGACTAATGAAGGCCCATGTGTTGGTGAGAAGGGTGGCTAAGCTAGGCAACATGCATTGGTATATGATGCTTGGCAATGTAAAGTGCGAGTGCCAAGTAGCCATGCGATGGTATGAAGCGCTAGCCAAGCATTGGCGTGTGTAGGCTATTCATGCGTTAGAATGTCGTTAGGTATGTGGCCAGGCGAAGCTCTAGCGGAATGCGCATGATCAGGCCGGTTGGCGCAAGACGATATGCGTAGGAAGTGATCGCATAGTTGCATGTGGGGCTAGACGATGAGCGCAAGGCTGTGCGATGTGCGTTAGAGCTATACGAAAAAGCTAGGCAGCATGTGATAAGGTATGCAATGATGGGCATATGATAAACGTTAGGGTTGCACTATGAGGCAAAGAGATGCACACTGGAGCTAAGCGATGAGCGTAACAAGGTCGTGTGATGCCAAGGCTTGAAGGAGAATGTGGTCATTTGGACTAAGTGTTGGCCTTGAGAAGCTAGTTGATTGCATATGACTAGGCGGAGCATAAGAAACATGTTGGTGTTGGGGTTGATGCCTTAAAGTCTCGTGTCTTGTAGTTTGTAAATAGTTTGTACGAACACTTGTGTTGTGTAATATATGATATTTACTTCACATCTTTTTTTTTTGCTCAGTTGCTTGTTTTATTTGCTTTACCATAAACCAATAAACATAAAATCACTGGTTATTTGTATGTGACTCAAGCATGTATGTGATGACATACAAGTGGATCATGTCTTGAGTGATAACCAAAATGGTCTGTAGTATATGGATATAGAGGGAAAACCCTTATCTTGGTAAACGCTATGGATGGCAGCCCGCTTTGTGGAATGGTCATAAGTGTTGTGACTTGTCACAGATGGTCTGATCCTGATCATTCGTTTTGGAGACAGCGAGTGAGGGCGTCCTATACAAAGATGTATAAGACCTAACCACAAAGTGTAACGTCTCGTCATATAATACCGTTCATGATAGAGACTTCACTTCACTAGGATGACCATAGGTAACATGACCTCAATCCTGAGTTGAGTTAAGAACTCCTGCCATTGAGGGCAATCCTTTGATTTTGTATGGGTGCGAGTGACCAGGTCGCCGATTCAAATTTACCATTTTGGGGATAATCTGATTTGAAAGCTGGAAACTCATCTACACAAAATGGAATTCACTCCTTTCCCCAAGGAAGGGTAAAGTTAGATTAGATAGCTCCCTTAAGGGCTGATTTCGGGGCTTGAACGATGTGGCGCCACACATCTTCTCTTGGCCCGAGAGGTGTTCACACATAGTTAGACTATGTTGTATTGTTCATTAGAGGAATCAGTGGTACTTAATGAGTGAGATGTAACTATAGGGGCAAAATGGTAATTTGGTCCAGCTGTACTTACGAGCATCTATGAAGGGTCATCGTACTCATGATTGATTATATCTGATGGACACAAAATATACCTGTGGTAAGAAGAGTTTAGCTGTTGGTCTTTAGTGGAATGCCTGACAGTTAACGGATGGTAGACTCGTGGCTAAAGAGTTTAGTCAGCTATTCACGGACCGTTGGAGCTTCGAGCCACAGGTTCATTAGGTCCCATGGGTAGCTTGGATAAAGTCGAGAATCAGTGTTTGGGTTAATTTGAAATGTTCAAATTGACAAGAGAAAGTTCGATTATATATGATATAATTGGACTAGTTAATTTATATATGATATAATTGGCTAAATATATGAGATATATTATTTTGGAAGAAATTAGATATAAATATGATTTATATCAAGTAGAGAAAAAATTACTATAGTAGATATGTGATATCAAACTATAGGGTAAAAATATAATATGATTTTATGTATTAATATTTTAATTGGTTAATTATATGATAATTAACCCAAAAATCACGTTCGGACGTGCGTTAGTGGGAATGTGTCGGTTATTGTAACTAATGAATTAAAAATGAAATTAGTTTCATTTTTGAATCGTTCGTAAGTAGTCCGAAAAAAGAGAGAGAGCGCGTTGGTGATAAGTGATCGATCGCTTAAAAAATTGAAAGCCTATATGATTGTCACTCTTCGCCTAAACGATCTTCCACCTCGCGCCAAAATGATCGCACACTAGTTCCTACACGATCGAATAGCTTCCCTAAATGATCGTAGTGTGTGCCGAGTTTTCTAAACGATCATATATCATTTCCTAAGCGATCGTTCGGTAAAATCTTCATGATCGTGTAGTTTCTCCTAAATGATAAGCATCGTGCTTTACGATAGCGCCTTTTCCCCACCCACTTTCTTATCGCCTACACGATCTGGTCTTCCTCCTTCCTCTACCAAATTCACCAAAGACCACGCTTTGGGTTCTCACTCCAAGAATACCTAGAGCTCTTTTCTAGTGGTATCGTCCCCGCGGCGTTCATGTTCGTGCGGTTGTTCGGGCGTTGGTTGATCGGGTAGAGTTTTCCACTACATTGAGTTCCAAAGTTTGAAGAACGTCTTCAACTAGTATGACAACTCTCTCCCTCATTTATTTTTGTTCAAAGCATGCCTTTAATTGACTGTTCATTTGCATAACTGTACGTTTGAATGTATATTGTTTTATTTCGGTCACTATAAAATTGGAGCGATCCGAACGCGCTCATGGAACTCTTCGGTAAGAGATCCTTCAGTTGGTGCATGGAGTTGTTGACTAAGGGTCTTATGGCCGAGGCTAGATATGCGCTAAAGGGCCCTAGTCATGCATTAATAAAGCTTGGCCATGTGGTGGTGGTGTGCTATGCGTTAATGTTGATTATGTGTCAAGGTCATTCGAGGTTAGAAAAGGCATCACGAGTGCATAGGACAAGGTTAGTATGGTGGCATTCGATGATCATAGTCCTAGTTGAACGCATGCATCAAGGGTGAGTCATGCGAAGAGAAGAGTATGCGGCCAAGTAAGGGCTTGCGATGACTTGAGGTTAGTATGGCACAAAGAAAGGTGATACAATGGCCAAATCATGCAATCAAGTAAGCATGCGACCATGTAATTGGAAGGTTGTGATGATAAAGGAAACTTGGAGAGCAAGGCTGAGTTAGCAATTCATCCAGACATATGGCTAACAAAGTGTTGTCTTAGATTCCATGCAAATTGAGGTGGGCGCATGAGAAGACATGCAAATTGAAGGAGTTGCATTGGTTGAAGGTGGTGAGGACACTTTTAGTCTTAATGTGGCAAAGGGTTGGTGTTGGCAGCATGAGAAAAGGGCACATTGACATGCAACCAAGCTAGAGGTCAAGCTGAGAAGATTTGTGGACGCCTATAAATAGGGCATGTTGGGGCAATCAACTCTCACAATCCACTCGTGCCATTTGAGTGAAATTAAAGTGAAAGTGCTCGGTAACGAGTATAGTGAGGAGCCCCAAGCTACTATTGTAATTGGAGTTCTGGAAAAGAAGGAGGTTGTGTTGAAAGTTGGATGGCACAGCTGGATGCATAGGCCTGTTGCGCAGCACTGCCGCGCATCCTCGCCAGCACGAGCGCTCACGTGCATGCCCTCGCCAGACGCGCATCTGGACGGACATATCACAGCGCATGTCTACACGCATTTCACCACCCACCGCTGCCATGTGCGAAGTCTACCGCCCATCAGCATGCGTCCCAGCCCACCTGCACGTACAGACGTGCACCAGCTGCCAAATAACCTCTAAAGGGGCTATTTTGAATAGTTAAGCCTATTTTGGTTATTTTAAAAGGGGGTAAGCTGGTTATTCCAATTTTTAAGATTATTTAGAGAATAATTTTGAATTATTAAAAGAATTATTGACTAATTTGGGTTTTCTTTGGAAAAAGGAGAATTTCAAGGAAACAGCGCTAGGAGCTGATTGAGGAATTTCCTGAGAAAGTCACCAAGAGAAAACGATGAGTGAGTCTAAATGCTTTATGAATGTTCCATGAATGTTTTAGTTGTGATCCTTGACGATAGGATCTAGTATAGCTCTATGTGCACATAGGACAAGTTTAAAGGTTAGGATAAAGGGTTAAGCAAAAGGAACTCTCCCTTAGACAAGGCTAGGTTAAAGGGTTAAGCAAAAGGGACTCACTCTTAAAAAAAAATAGGGCAAAGGGCTGAGCAAAAGGGTCTCTCCCTCAAATATAGATCAATTAAAAGGTGATGGCAAAAGGGTACACACCTTAGTATAGATTATGATTGGGAGTTGAGCAAAAGGGTCTCTCTCTTAGCTATTAATATGTTTAGATATGATATGTTGTATGAAAGCTAAGGTAACTAAGGGGACGAACAAAAGGTTTCTCTCTTAACTTAAGATCAGAATAGTTATTCCTTCCAGATGTTAAAGCTATGCCTTCAGAAAAGATAAGTTTAAATTATATAGACATGATGTGTTTGTCTAGTACGCAGTTCAATTTTAGCTTCCAGTATTGTGCATGAAATTTATGTTATGTTATAAGTTACTCACTTAGTTAGTAGCTTACTCAGTTTAATGGTTCTTTCCCCAGGTACTGGTCATTTTCCTTAAAGACAACTCTGTTGTTGCACTACCACTTAAGAACTTAATTAAAAAGGAATCAAGGTGTTGATTTTGTAAATAATAGTACACATAGACTAGTTATGCATTTTTGGGCTCATAAAGTGTACCATGTACATAAGTTGTAAATAAAAATAATTTTATGAAATATGGTTGTTGTATGTTCTCTTAAAAATTTCCGCTGTAAGTTTATTTGTTTAAACAAGTTAGGAAAGTTGGACAATAGATTTCATGAAAATATGGTATCTATTGTCCTCACGCCTTCTGTTGAGTTAAAAAGGTGAACTCGAGAGGGGGTGTGACACCATATCAGTCCCATGAGTTTGATTTTCATATTGAAAAATGTGTCTTTTTAGGGTACAGTGGCAATCACAAAGGGTATAGATGCCTCAGCCCCTTCGAATGTATACATACTTTCAAGTATGTGTGTTTTAATGAACAAGACTTCCCTTTTTCAAAAGGATTTCTCAGACATTCTGGTTCACATTCCTCTGATAACCATACTTTCTCCATATTATATTGGCCACCTATTCACTCCACCTTATCCACCGATGTCTCCTCTACACCCCCTGTGGTGTCTCTCACCATGCCTCATCCTTCCTCACCCTCCCTTGCCTCAACCTCAACTACATCATCTTCTTCTGATCAAAATTGCACTGTTGGGATGTATGCCCTAAAGCCTCGTAGTTATATGTTATTTGGTATAATGTTTGATTATTTTATACATGAAATAATCCATTAAAGAAAGATCCAAAGTTATTTCATGTAACTTAAACTTGTATGTAGCTGACATACAGGTGAATCATGTTTAAGTAATAACTTAAATGGTCTGTAGTATATGGATAAGATTGGGTGCCTTATCTTGGTGATACTATGGATACGATCCACTTTGTAATTGATACAAAAATTGTAAAGTGTTACAAATGATTTGATCTTAATCATTCATGTGTAGACATATGAGTAAAGGTACCTTATACAAAAAGTTTGTATAAGACCGGACCACGAAATGATTAATCTCTCTTTATAACATCGTTGATTGAAGAGATTAACATTTCATAGGATGACCATAGGTGATTCAACCTCAATCCTAAATGAGTTATGAACTTTTATCTATGAAGGCAGTTCTTTCATCTATATGGATGAGAGTGGATAGATTTGTCAACTCAATATATCTACCATTTTGGGGATTTGTCCAAGTAGGGAGCTGGGAACATCGCTACACAAGATGAAATTCACTTCTTCCCATTTTTAGGGTAAGTAGATGAATTGCTCTCTTAAGTGCTGACTTCAGGTCTTGAACAATAGAGCCCCTCCCTCTCACTGGCACGAGATAGGCTTTTTTATGGTAGGACCATAAACAGGTTCTTCATTAGAGGATCAGTAAGACTTAAGGAGTTAGATGTAATTACAGGGGAAAAACAATAATTTGACTAAGTTGTAATTATGAGCAATTCGTGAATGGTCGATTTACTGTTGATTGGTTATATCCATGGATACAAGAATATATCTACAATTAGAAGAGTGCAGTTGTGGATCTTTAATGGAGTGACCTGCATTTAATGAATGTTGATTAATTAATTAAAGAGTTTAATTAATTAGTCTTGCATCATAGGAGTTTCTGATCTGTATGTCCATAAAGCCCTCTTGCTAGCTCACTAAGGGTCAAATAAAAATTAATTCATTTTGGATTAATTTGAATTGTTCAAATTAAATAAACAAAAATTAATTCATTTTGGATTAATTTGAATTGTTCAAATTAAATAAGGAAATTAATTGTAAGATAAAATTAGTATAATGTATATACATACATTATAATATAAAGTTAGTTTTGAATAAGATTCCAAATTATACTTTATTATATGAGAGAGATAAATATTTGAATAAGATTCAAATATTATTTATGAGATTTATAAAAAATTATAAGTAAAAATTAATATGAATATGGTTCATATTAAAACTATAGGTTATATGAGAGAATAATGTACTTGAATAAGATTAAAAATACTAAATAATATTAATGAAATTCATATTATAATTATAGGTTAAATTCAATATGAATGAGATTCATATTAAAAGTATATGTTAAGATTAATGTGAATGAGATTCATATTGAAACTGTAGTATATGAGAGGAAATACATTTGAATATGATTCAAATATGACATAATTAAATATATGATATTTAATTAATTGATATAAATTAATTGGATTAACTAATGTTTATTTAATTTATTTAAATTAAATAAGATTTAATTTAATATTAAATTAAATAAAGTTAAGTTCCCTATAATTAGCAAGGGAGTTATCGTGAGATTGAGGGGAGTTATTTCTCCTCTCACGTGTAATTCACAGAAGGGTTCTGTGACATTGATGGAAGGAGAGGAGTTCTTTTGGACAATATCTCACACTCAATTTCCTGTCTACATAATAAAAAATACACACACACTCTCTCTCTCTCAAAAAGAATTTTTGTAGAACTATTCAATCTATAAAAATGGCTCTTCCCTTCTCCAAAGTAGAGATCTCATCATCTCAATTCTTGCTAGAGAATAGCAAGGAAGGTTCGTTGGTGGTGTACTATCGGAGTCCATGTAAAGAAATTCAAATGAGATGTTTGTGGTACGAAGTGTTCGTGACATAGAAAAGGAAGTATTGAAGAAAGTCTTCAAGGTAAGTCCCCTTCCTTATTGTAAAAATATGATTATGTACTTTATGTTTATCCTTGTATTTTGTATGTTTCTTTGTTTTCACAATTTTCAAAACAAATTTCGAAAGCACATGCATTCACGTACTTTTGCTAAGGAATTCGCTTCTTTCAAGTACATTCCTTGCCCCACTATCCTCCCTTACTTTACTTGTCACGGTGCCCTTGCCTATCCAAGGTCCCATCATCACCTCACCCTCACCTGAGCCTTCACCCCCATCTGCTACCAACACCATCATTCATCTTATGGTCACTTGCAGCAAGGTTGGGATTTCTCAACCGCGTCAGTTTTTTGGTTGCCTCTCCCATCTCAGCTTCCCTATTGATCGGACTCAAACTAAACCTCTTCAATTTGTTGATGTTTCTCCTATTGTTATTTGGCATCAAGCCATGACTAATGAAATCATACTCTCAAGAGAAATCACACTTGGGATCTCGTCCTCCCTGATCCGTCTCAGCACCTTTTTGGTAACAATTGGGTTTTCAAACTCAAACGTGCAGCGGATGGCTTTATTTAATGTAACAAAGCACGATTGGTAGCTAAGGGTTTTTCTCAGAAACCTAACATTGACTTTCATGAAACATACAGCCCTGTGATCAAGCCTGTGACCATTCGTCTAGTTTTTTCTCTTGTTGCCACTTGGAATTAGCCTATTCGTCAGTTGGATGTAAACAATACTTTTCTCAGTGGCCCTTCGAAAAGAGGTTGTTTATATGTCTCAACCTTAAGGCTTTGTCAATCCTCTTAAGCCTCACCATGTGTATCGTCTATGTAAGGCCCTCTATGGGCTCAAACAAGTCCCTTGGGCTTGGTGCCATTAACTTCGTCTTCCCTTAATTTAGTGAAACTTTGTTCAATCCAAGGCTAACTCTTTTTTATTCTATCATCGTACCAAGTTTGCCTTTTCTTTTCAATTCTTCTTTGATTTACAAACTCTTCGGTTCTCCAATTAATAAGAACATCATCTTTCCCACTCATATTTTCAAGGTTCAACGAAACAAAAGAATGTTAGCTCTGATATCAACTTGAAAGACATTATTGACAGAAAATAATGAATAATTTTGTACAAGAGTAATACTAAACTACAATTTTGGACTTTCCCCATAATTAAGGAGTCAAATATGAAACTATCAATTATGTAAAATCTAATTAAATCAAGAATATAAACCCTAAAATTATGGAAATAAGTTAGTAAACAAATATCAACATTATATTTAAATAAAGTTAGTAGATATAAATTTTGTACTAATACAATAAAATCTTTTTAATTAAATATCAACATAAACATAATGTATTATGTCTAATTTGGTTATTATATCTTAAGTCATATTAACTTCAATGTATATGGTCTTTTATATCTAAAATTAAAATTTACCTAGTGATTTTTTTTTTAAAAGTATAAATGAACGCGAAGTTCAAATTTAAAAAAAAATGAAAGAAAAAACATGTCGAAACAATCAAACTACTTCGATTTCATGAACAGTAATAAAATTAGAAACTAATTATGCCTTGTTTGATAATAATTTTATTTTTAATTTTATAATTTTAAAATTTATGCTTCATTTAAAAAAAAATCTTTTGAAAATTTAGTGATATTACAATTTCTAAAAGAAAAATGGAGTCAATTTGGTGGATTTGATGGAGCTTCATTCATGGTAAGCCCAGTAGTTGAAATAGGCCCTTGGAAAGACGAGACAGGCCGTATGGGGATTTCAGTTGCTGCGTGCGGTTGCATATTAATCATAGTGGATGGCAGCCAGGTGATAATAATCCAACTAAATGAGGAAAGAAGCTCCGAGGAAAGCTATTATTACACGGAGAAACTAATGAGAATGGGCGGAGATTTCAAAGCTTAACATCTTCCAACGGTGACGAGTCACAACTCACAACTGGGGACACTATAACTCCATTTTTCCTCTCTCGATTTTGCCTCCATATCTCCGCAATCCGCATAAACTTCGAAGCTCTTCCCTGTTGCTCCTTTTCTGCTCAACGTTCTTTCGCCTTCTCCGCTGCCTTCGAGTTCACTTCTCCCTCTCTTCCATGGAGTCCTCCGCTACGCTTCGATCCTTCCACTGTAAGTCTTTCTCTCTCCATCTCTCGCCTTGTATGCAATTTTCTTTCATTTTTCACTTGTCTGCTTGCGCTGCGCAATGATTTTGCCTTTTCCTCACCGTCGCGAAGTTTTCCTCGTACTGTAATGTTAATTTTTGGATGCCGATTTTTTTATTGAGTAATTCTTTGAAATGTGAGTGTAATTTCGCAATGTTGAATTATGAGTGAGCTGAGCTTCTCTGACCGTGAATTTTCATTTCGGAAATGGAATATAGTGTAGCATTTCCGGATCTAGTGTATGGTTTACTTATATTTTGAGCTACGATAATTGGCGGTGAAGGATTTTATTCACTCGTTTCTTCGAGTTTTGAACAAAATTCTTTCAGACATTTGCGTTTCTTGAATTCTCTTTAGTTTAGGTAGCCTTGGTATGTTAGCAGCCTAGCAGGCAGCATACCTTATTTAGCAAATTAGTTTCGTGGACTTAAAAGTAATGTTTGCTTTCGGCCGTTGATCATGAACAACCTGAGGATGAAAGATTTAAAATATTTATAAGGAATCGCTCACAATAAGAATCTAAACGTGTATATTATTTTGTGTGGTTCCAGATTTTGCAGGTGGTTCACGTCTGCAGTTAATTGAGAAACCAAGTAAAATGTATGTGTCTAATACTAATAAGTCGAGCATTCAAGGACCGTCAATTTTTGGTAAGCCCATCCATACTCTAACAAACCTGAAGAGGACAGTGGTATCATGCACAAAGACGCCTGAAGTTACTGAAACTGCTAAACCCAAGGGTAAGCTTTATTGTAGTAGTTGAAGTTCCTCTGACTGTATAGGCGATAGCCATTCTTATCCATTGTAGCAGTAAGCATGAAGACAAAATAGTATCTATAACATGATTATTTGTCGCAAACGAAGTTAAAATATCACATCTAGGTTTTCAATATATGGTCTTTGTAATTCATGTGTATGTCGTGACATGTCTAGGGTGCCAAAAAGTGGTCCTTAGGGAGATTTTTTATGTTTCTCTTTGGGTTTGTGTTTGGGTTTCAAAGACTTATTGTAATTGTACACTAGATAACTTTACTCCTAGTTGGAGGCCCTTTCTTTAGTAGGGCCCTTTTGTGCTTGGTTTTTCTGTATCCCATTGTATTATTTCATATTTTTCCAAATGAAAGTAGTTTCTATATATATATTTTTTAAAAAAGTGTCAAAATTTGAGTTTATATATATATACACACACACACACAGCATGCATGAATAAGCATTCCTGCTAAAATTATGCTTTCTAATGCCAGCTACTGATATGGCAATATATTTGATCATCATATGCACCGTATTTGTTAATTTATAAATTCGTACCTTTTGCTCAGTTGGGTAAAATGATGTCCATATTTCTGTTGCATTAAGAAGAGAGCTAGAGGTATGATCTGGTTTTAAGGACACGTATAGGTAGCAGATTCAAGTGTTGCTGTCTCCCACATCCAAGACTTAATTCCCTACGAAACCTTGTTGTTACCTTGTACAGGAATTCTCTCTCAGCCCCAAACTGGCTCCTTACTGTATGGCTATCGGTCTCATTTTAAGAAAGCCATGCAGGAAATTCAAAACTGCCCCTCCAAAATTGACCTGGTCTTACTAAAATATTCATATGCTTCTTTGTCAGATATGTCAAGCTCGCTAAGTGTTAAGAACAAACTCCTACTTTAGTAGAACGAAATCATCCCTCTATCGAAGATAACTTACTTATGCATGAGTAGTTCATGTGTTTCATCCATGGTGAACTATTTCAGTTTCTTAGTTGCAACTTTACTATTATGTTTCGCTTTAAACTACCACAGAGTTACGCTTTTGTTGGCTTTCATACCTTCAACTTGATATTGACAGATAGCGTCCAGGGTTCAGTACAGAAGAAGCCTGCAGCAAATGCAACTTTTCCAAATGGATTTGAAGTGAGTTTAAATTTGATCTTCTGTTCCTGTTTTTTCCTAATGAAAAGAAGACACTTTTCATGGGCACGGCTTCATGAGTAACCATTAGAACTTCATCTGAAACTTTGTATGACGAGAAACTTACTGAAACTCGTATGTTATGGGTTTGTCCTTCATGGTTTTTATACACATGGGATGAACCTTGCAATATGGTACTGAATTAGAGTGTCATGGCCACCCGCTGAAACAGAATAGACCTTGGAATTATACCCATAATATTAAAGAGTTTTTTTCCCCGATTACTTGCTGAGTGTATTTGTCAGTGCTTATTCAAAGACAACCGTAAGTTTTGTGCCTTGTTCATTCATAATGTCTTCCTGAAGTTCGAATATTCTTTTCTAACAGTTGAGAAGTTGAATTTTGCACTTGAAATCTACTGATTCTGATATCATTTTTTCAAAGTTGATTAATAGTAACGTTGTATATGCCTCTTTGAACTATTACGTCCTATCCTTCTGAATTGAACTGACTTATCTACTGTTTGAAATCATCAGGCATTGGTGCTGGAGGTCTGTGATGAAACAGAGATCGCTGAACTAAAACTAAAGGTGTATAGAAATTCCAATTTTATGAAATGCTTTTTTATATTTGAACAGCCACGCAGGGATAAGAGTTCTTCAGTTTATCCTTCACCTAATATCATGATTTTCATGAGAACGAGAAGAACACTATACGAGAGACTCTTATAATGATATACATCACATGGTTGTCAACCAATGAAAAAAGAAACTGCATTTTGAATCTGTTTAATTCTCTTTGTTTAGCCCAGACTAAGTTTTAGGGACATAAAGATTGGAGAGTTCGGAATGCTTGTATTGACTTGCCTTTTTGTTATCTACTGTAGGTTGGAGAGTTTGAAATGCATTTGAAGCGGAATATTGGAGTAGTAAGAGCTCCTCTCTCTGCCATTTCTCCAACAGTACCTCCGCCAATTCCATCCAAACCCATGGTTGAATCAGCTCCTACCTTACCAGCACCTCCAAAACCTTCTTCAGAGAAAACAACTCCTTTTACGAATGTTCCCTTAGAGAAGTCGTCAAAGCTAGCAGCTTTGGAGGCATCTGGATCAAAAGGATACGTTTTGGTATCTTCTCCTACGGTATGTAATGCATTAATATGTCATTTCTGTTTCATCTGAAAGGAAGAATATTTAACTCTGAGAAATCCTAATAATTGAAATTTTGCTTGTGCTTTCATTAGGTTGGATCATTCCGAAGGGGCAGGACAGTAAAAGGAAAGAAGCAGCCTCCGATCTGCAAAGAGGTGTTGCTTTCAAGCCTACTTTTTATCTTCAGTTACTTATTTAACTTTCAAATTGTTGAATCAAGGGACAGGATCCTGTCACTTTAACTGGAAACCCTGGATAGTCCAGATCTTCTTATTCTTTGGAAAAAAGAAAGAAAGAAAACCCGGCACGTTAAAATACTGGACAGTATTAAGTACCTAATATATACCACCAAGTGGATGGATGGAAGCGTGACTCTATCATTTAGTGATGGTTTCAACTGGGATTCTTTGTGCTACTGCTAAAAAATTGTGATTTAAAGTACGATCAATCCTTAGAACAAATGATCTGTTCTATGAGTGATCAACCTACTTCAACTAGAGCCGTCTTTTCTAATTTCTCAGTTTATATGAAACCTGGTCAGATTGATGATAGGAAATGCATGAATAGTCATCTCACCCTAACAATGAAGCTAAAACTTAAGTTCTTACTAGCCTCGATCATGTTAACATGTTTACAACTTTTCAAGCACCTTTTGCAAATTTAGTTTTACATTTTTGTCAAATTTAGCAACAAATCACATAGTTCGTGATGTAGCTGCTTCTTTCATGCACAGAATGACGTAATAAAGGAAGGACAAGTAATTGGATACGTGGATCAGTTTGGCACTGAACTTCCTGTAAAGGTACAGGTTAACATTTCAATGCAATATTTTTAAGCAAAACCTCAATAGCAGCAGCAGCCATTGATGCTAATTTTTCACCCTTAATTCATTGTTGAGCAGTCAGATGTAGCCGGAGAAGTATTGAAGGTTCTCTTCAAGGAAGGAGGTACGATTGTTCTGTTTACTCTGATTATTTTTTAAAAATTGTGGAAGTATAAAATCTTACTATGTTTATGCAACTTCTCAAAGTCTGAACTATGGTTGAATTTGAAGTTCATTGAGGGGTCGTTTGGATTAAGGTTTTATAGATTCCTGAGAATAAAGATGTCTAAAAATAAGATGTCCTTGTCTGGGAATCAAAGATGACTGTATTTAGTTATGTATGAGAATAGAAATAGGATGTATGAGAATGTGTTATACTTTTTATTTAATTATAAAGTATAAAATTAAAAAAAATAATAATTTCAATAATTAATTATCATTTGTTAATTTATTTTTATTACATTAAGTTATTAAATCAATTTTAAGCCATTAAAATTTAACTAAATTTACCCATTCACCCTTTAGTTTAATATATTTATTATCAATTCAAATTTTTATATTGCACATTTATATTATCAATTTTTATTAAAAAACTATTGGTAATTAATTTAAATATCTATTTTCTTTTTTTTTTCTCATGTAATTTTAATTAACTAATTGTTTAATGTCAATTTTAAGCCAAATATACAAAAGAAGTTGGTATAAACTAAATGATTTTTAAATCATCAAACAATATTTTTAATTTTTAAAAAATAACTATGATTATAGATTAAATCTAGGAGTACAAGTGTACAAGTTGTTTAATTGAAAAAAATTAACATATTTTATTATGAGTTAATTAATTAATATTTTTTAAAGACTAATTAATAATTTTAGTAAATAATTTATGATATTAATATATATTATCTATAAAAAAGGATTTAAGCAAATATAATTGTGGTTATTCATATTTTCTTTAAAAGATTATGGTTTTTCATATTAATTCATAATAATAGAATAAATTATTATATTAACATTATTATTAATAAAATTGATTGTATATGTCAATTATAAATTTAATTTAAACATATTAAAATTAAATAAATTAACCAATATCAACAAAGAACAAAAACAAATAAAATGAAAAGACAGAAAGTAAGAGAGAGAAAAACCATTGGAAATAGAGAAAACATATCTATTTGAGTGGTTATGAAAAACCTTTATGGATGAGAATATGAAATGCATTGGAATAAGATAATTTCATTCCCAAGGTTTTAACTTGTACCAAACATGGTAATTGAATATCATTTCTTATTCCCACCTTTTATTTCCAGAACCAAACGGGTCATGAGAGTTTCCCTCTTAATTTTATTTAATGGCTTGCAGAAGCGGTTGGCTACGGCGACCCCCTCGTTGCTGTTTTGCCAGCGTTCCATGGAATCCGTTAAAACTTTTTGAGGATCAAGGTTTGCAGATTTCTGATTTTGATCATTCTTTTTTGTCTTGCTGTCTCTCTACTAAAACGTGGTTAGACAACGGGGGGATTGATTGCTCATACGTACTTTGTGTAGGTTTTTGAGTTTTGTTATAATAAAAGATTTTAATTAACCTGCCTATACTTCTAATCTGGATTCATTCCTTTTATTTCTTTCTTTCTGTGCGAGTCTGATTATAATTATTTTTGTGTGATAGTACTACTGCGAGATAGGTGGACGCTGATATTTTGGTCATTTGATAAATTTTTTTAAACTATTTTGGGTTTTGTGTTGTTTTATTTTTCTTTCTTTTTCACAAAGTAAACGTGCTAAATGTTTGATGAGAAACTTTACATTTTTGTGTTGATAAAACAAGAAAAGCAGAATAGGTTCGATAACATTTTATTCATAAAAGCTAACATGAGCCACTCAACTGGCATGACCGTTATTTTCATACTCAGAAATTTAATTTTCAATCGTCATTGTTTAAAGAATTTTTTATTTTTGGCTTTCAACTTTTCATTTTGTTAAAAATGTTTTTTTTTTTTTTTTGTTTTGTTTTACTTTTTGTTATCGAATACATTTTACTTACTAGTTTGATGTAAGAAGCTTGATTCTCTTATCTCGTATTTATTTATTTATTTATTTATTTTAAAAAAACATTACGGTATTCTATCTCTTCAGGTTGATTCTCTCATAATATCTTCTCTCTAAGATTCGTCAAACTTTTCTCACCATTTTCTTTTTCATTCTCCAAAGGTTTTTCATCCCTTCCATGAGTCATGCATCTCAGATCTCTCTATGAAATGAATAATTCAACTCAAAATTCTATGAAATCTTACGCAATCTGATCACAAAATCATGTTTTAGACATCTTTTAGCAAAAACAACAAAATTCATTTGAAATCCATTTTGGAATCTCTCAGACTCCCAATCAAAAATGTTATTTCTTATTTATAATTCTATTTTTATTCCTCCGTCAAAATTTTCAAAGTGCTTTAAACTTTTTAAAATATCTTAATGTTTACCGGATGAAAGTCCCAAATCTTTACATATCCATGGGACAAGATGGATCAGAGATGACTTCTCAATCCTTCATTTGACCTTCTGGGAATTTTTTTTTATTTCCCACCTAAATGAGACATCCCTCCAAATTAGAGGGATAGGTCCCCATCCCATAGAGAAAATGGACATCTTTACTTTGCAGGCTCTACTTGTGGATACCTTCATTCCACTCTGCACTCCTGGTCCAGGTCTCCAGCTTCTTCATCCATGTCTACTTATTAAACCCATAATAATCATATCTTGAAACACAATATAAAGTGAGTCTGAATCTACTAAATTTTTTTACATAAAAAAACACGACTATAAGTTTTGAATATCCATATAAAGGAGAATAACTACAAGCCCTCCAAAACAAACCGTCCATCATTATTAAGCTTCTCCCCTGCCCAGGCTATTATAAGCTATTTTCAATCGTTGAACTAACTTTACCACGGCTAAAAAATCAAATGACATACCGTTTCCGAAAGTTCCATGTTTTTCATACCACCGAAAACATATATTGTATCTCCAATCACGGCAGTAGCAGAGTAGCCCCTTGTTTCATTCATGGGCTCTATTATTGTCCACACACCGCGACGAGGATCAAATACCTCTACAGTTGCGATGAAGTCATCTCCGTTATATCCACCCAATGCATATCTACAAAAACAGACTCCGCCATCATGGTTTAAGAAATAATACGTTACTAAAATATTTTGAAATGGTAGTTTTATGAATGATGATTTTGTTATATGTTTAACAAACGATTTTATTCATAATAAACTAAAATGGTGGTAGTAAATTACTATTTGACAATCAACAAACGGTTATAGACAATTTTTTTTTTTTTTTTTTTATAAAAGAAAATGAATTTTATATACACATAATTTCTACTCAAACCAGTATTATATTTTTAAAATTGTGATTAAAATATGTAATCTTTGGATTTTATCCCCCCACCTAACGTTTCACCTTTAATATTGATCATTAGCTTTTGAAATGGATATGAGTTCAGCTAATAAGGCAGTTGAAATTAATGGAAAAGAGGAGAAAAACCTACAATTTTTCGTTGAGTACAGCCACGCAGTGGCATCCCCTCCTTGTAGACATACTTGCAATTTCTCTCCACGATTTCTCCCGCGGGTCAAACATTTCTGCTGATCTGAGGTTCCAAATATCTATCAAGTCAAAGTCAAATTCTCACGGGATTCCTAGCAACTCCCAACTCCATGAACTCTTATTATTGTTATTATTTTAGTTTTCACTAGTCTATTTTCATTATTATAATTATTATTCTTTGCTGTGCACTGTTTTGGACTACCAGACAAAGAATGTATTTTATTATCAGCGTTGACTGTCGAGCTAGGAAGAATAGGCGATATGCCTCAAATCATCCATGATTCAATAAATGGCAACCTAAGAGAAACTACAAGGATCTCCAAAGAAAAATTATGCAACCTAGATGGAGTAAAGTCAGGCCAAAAATCGTCAACAAGAATTGATTTATGCACATCCAATACTGCAGTGAATATAGACTTACCGTAAGTAGTTCTTCCCATCAAATCCTCCAACAGCATAGAGAATGCCATTGAGTTCGCCAGCAGCAAGAGAAAATCTCTAATTAAATTAGACCTTGTTAAGACATGCTGCCTTGTCCACAATACAAATTTGAAAATTCCAACTTTCTAATTTGAAACTAGGAAGTAGAAGGTGAAATCTTCCTCTAGAAAGTAAATGTCATAAAAATTGATACTCTTTTTTAAAAATGGAAGAAGCACTAGTAACAGTGACCAAATTCATGATCTTTTACATAAGCTTAGATAACTGACAAAAGGATAAAAGTAAACGACTCTTGAATTTTGCAAGACCTACCATTTCCTAGCTTAAGAGACATTATCCAGCTATTTCTATCGTAACCAAATCGTTCAAGGATTGAAGTATTAGTAACCCTTTTCATGAGTTGTTGTTTAAAACCCTCACCGTGCGTTTGTGATGTCATATTCTAAAAGTAAAAAAGATACCTCGTGTCTCATGGATGAAGTTAGGGTCCACCTTCCAACATCTAAATCGAACATTTCTACTTCTGCGAAACATTCAACTCCATTTCCACCACCAATTGCAAAAATTTTATTGTTTAAAGATATTCCAGCCAAACTTCCCTTCTTTCGACCCATTGAGGGTTGATTAACCCACTGACGGTTTCCTAGGTTATATGATTCAACTACAAATAATAAAAGTTGCGATGTCACTATCATAGGTCAAACCAACATAGAGAAATGATTTAATAACAGAAGCTTGAAACAAATACCTGTATCATACCACACGTTTCCATTAACACCACCAAGAACATAAATTTCACCATTTAACTTAGCTGTTGAGGCATGTGAACGCACAGACCTCATTGCAGGAAGAGATTCCATAATATCCCTGGAAGGATAATAGCAATTCATGGTTGATAACCAAGAACCATCAAAGCCTCCCAGTATCAATATCGATTCATCAAGGTTTGCAGGAATCTCTTCAGTTGACTGAAGCTCTTTTCCTCCCATGCTACTCTGCTTAGAATTCATACCACTTTCTAACATCTCACACCAGCTTCTTAAACTTTGAATTTCATTTTTTGATCCAGCCTATGTTGCAACACAATTATGCCTCAATTTAGTTAATCATGAAGATGAAAATTTGAAAGAGGCGTAAACACATTAACAAAACTCAATTTAAAGAGAACATTCAATTACAGATCTGAATAACAAAGAAGCATCGCCATGCAAAATGAGTCATACCAGCTCCTGCTCCAATAAATTGATTTTTTTAACTTGTGTTCTGTGTAACAACTTCAGCTCTCTGACTTCGGCTAGTAACTGTTTTCGTGAATTGTAGACCATAATGTATAGATCAGACGAAGTAAAATAAATAAAGAGTAGACAGGTACATGTCTTGGGGACCAAAACAAATAAGGGGGCAAAAGGGATGCCCAAGTACCTGAGTTACAAGCTGACAATCAGAACTCAAATGAGTTTGAATGTCCTCATGATTATCCTCTAACGAATTCTCTTCATCACTTACAAAAAATGCATCTCCCTCCATATTTTCTGCTGCGTCTTCAATATTTGTATAAGGAATATTCACCTCCAAAGCTGCTGACTTATACTCATCACATTCAACTTCGACATCATAATAGGATGAAGTGAAGAATGCAGGTTCTTCAATTTCACTTCGTCTTTCAGAACCATTGATAGGAGCTAGACAAGACTTGCTTTCCTCTTCAGAAGAATGTGGTGCACAAGAAGGCCCCTCCCACTGGTAACATGAATTATTTGAATTAGAAAGGTTTAATTCAAATGTCATTTTCTTGCAATCTTCACCATCCTCTCTCACATCCGTATGGGATCCCTTGAACAAGGAGCTCCACTTTTTCTTTGAATCTAGACGAGCAACATTCATGTTTGAAGAAAACACCTCACTGTTGCTGTCTTCTCTTACATTGATAGTTTGCAAAGATTTGAGTGAACTGCTCGGTCTCTCCGGTGGGGAAACTGTCTCCAGGATTGGTGAATATGAAAACAAAGCAATCAACCTGTTTGTCTGTCGTTGGTCCAGCTCAAACCAAAAAAGCTTTGCCTCATAATAATTGTCAGCAATGATAGGCCTAAACTGATCTTCCAACAAGGGGTGACACTGCATCCGCGTCTTAAATTTAACCTTAACAACAAAATAATGAGATCCTGAAAATTAGGAACATCCAACAATCTTCTACAAGTCTAAGCATCGGCAGCACAGTTAGTGTTTTGAATAAAAAAAAAATACCTGTGCAGAATATGGAGTATAATCCATACCATCAGCAGCCCAAGCATACGGACTGATATTCAGATTACCATTGCTAGTAGCCTCAAATATACCATGAAGCTTCCTGTCACTGTAGTTAAAGAGAAACAGAGGCAAACCGGGGTTGATATTCCGTACATAAGAGATATGTGGAGTCGACAATCCTATTCAAGAATTTAGAATTCATTTGTTGTCAGGGAAATGAGAGAAATAAGAACACTAAATTGTTTAAAAATAGAATGTCGATCAGAGAAGGAACTAGTAGGCAAACCAAACAATTGTTCGGAAAGACATTCTTGCATTGTGTTGTGCTTGCAACCGAAAATAACTCCAGCCAATTTACTTTTTCCAAGGTTTCTGGCGGTCACGCTGCCATTTGACGTCCAAGGAGGTAAGCCTTTTTCCTGCATTGTAAAGGTCCGAGTCTTCCTCCCACCGCCCATCTATGATCGAAGAAAAATTCACGAAAATTAAAAGACCTTAAAACTGAGTTTCAGATGAAAATAAACTTACAGAAAGTATGCATTCAATATTTAACAGATTAACCTCAGAGAATGATCAAATAGACTTGTCTAAAACAATAGAGATACAATGCAAGCTAATACAGAGGTTGACGATGAACGTAATACTTGAAAACAAAACTGAAGCGAAATCTAGATGTATCAGTTACAGATGAAAATAAACTTACAGACAGTATGCATCCAAAGATCAACAGTAGATTATCCTCAGAGAATGATCAAAAAGACTTGTCTAAAACAACAGAGACGCAATGCAAGCTAATACAGAGGTTGACGATGAACATAATACTTGAAAACAAAACTGAAACGAAGCCTAGACGTACGAGACTCACTGGAAGATGAATAAGAAATCGTGAGAGTCGACGGAACTTGTCGCCGGCGGCGAATACGTGTGCGAAGACCCGAAGAACGCCACAGAAGAAGAAAGAGAGTGAGGAAGTTAGAAATGCGAGACGTGAAAGCTTTAGGCAGAGCCTAAGGGCGGGACTTTAATGGAACTGGGTTAGAAGACGAGCAGTTAAGTTATGATTCCTGGAATTACGATTTTACCCTTCTCCTATTAAATAGTGCCATAAAGACAAAAGGGGAAATTTGTCATTTCCAATTTCTAAGTTTTCCGAGGTTGATTCTTCTCAATCTCAACCTCTCTCCAATTTTTTTAGTCTAATTTAATGCTTTTCGAAAAGTTTGAAGTTTGTTTTAATTTGAGGGGAATATACATTTTTTTTTCTACAATTTGTCTTTAGTTTTTATTTATTCCCAAGTTTCTTCAATTTTATTCTTAAAGTTTAAATTTTATTTCTATTTGGTTAGTAATGAT
Organism: Benincasa hispida; assembly: GCF_009727055.1. Lineage (NCBI taxonomy): Eukaryota > Viridiplantae > Streptophyta > Magnoliopsida > Cucurbitales > Cucurbitaceae > Benincasa > Benincasa hispida. Next base: position 62,452,999 of record NC_052352.1, on the reverse strand, counting down.
TTGTTATTAAATATTCACTTTTCTTTTTAGTATTAATATTTATTAATTAATTAAAAAAATAAAATAAGAAAAATTGTAACAAATGACAAAAATTAGACTAATTATTTATACATATAGCAAAATTCTTAAAGTTACTACAAATCTAGCAAATTTAATTTAATTTTTTTAATTTTGATTTTACCCTCTCACCTTCTATAATTCAAATGTTTGAGATTCAATTTCTAGCACTATGTAAGTTTGAGGGCTCAATTTTTACAACTGAAAATTTGAGAGTGTATTTGCAACTACTATCATACTTCAGAGGTCTAAAAGCACAGACATAGATACGATACATGATACATATACAATATGATAAGGTACATCAGTTTCTAAAAAACCTAAGATACGATATGTTGAAGATATATTATTATACATGTGTGTGTATATATATGATAATGCATAATTAATTGTTATAATAATTATTTTTAAGTTAGATTAAAATAGATTCAAGAAAATAGTGAAAACTTGAAAAAAAAAATCCAATAACGTTGAGTGATGGTTGAGCGACTAGGATAGACGGTAAGAAAGAAGTAGAGGATGAAGATTGAATGATGAAGTTAAGGATGAAGGGGAGTGTGAATCATGATTTAGATACAGAGAAGAGAAGAATGAAGATTTGATTATGTTTCGGGTTTTTCTTTTTAACTTTTAATGTTTTTATCATTTTTTATTTATTTTATTTTGGATTGCTCGATTTAAGTGAACTTTTATGTTTAGGGCGTGACTTTAAAATGTTAAAATCACTTTTGTCATTTTCAAAATCACAGTAAAACATGTTTAGTCCTTCAAAACTAATTTTGAGTAATTAATAATATGTTTTTGAGTGATTTTAAAAATGATGATTTTAATGATTTTAAAATCATTCTGAAACACGCATTTAAATACAATGGGTTGTGATTTGGACTTTTGTGGGTTGGCTTAAATTTAAAAAATATATATTTATAATAAATAGTAAAATAAAGGAAAAATCTAAAAATATATTATATTTGTATAATATTTGCAAATATGAAAGTGTTGCTACCAACTTTTGAATTTTTTTTCTAATTTCGCCCTCTATTGTCTTACATTGTTGCACATCTTCTTCTTATCCTTCTCTTTTTATTTTTATTTTCTTTATTTTCTTTGATTTTTTCTTCTTTCCTTCTTTTTATATATATTTTTTTATTTTCTTTCCCTTATCCAATTTTTCTTCTTCACTTTTTTTTATTTGTTTATTTCATTTTCTTTCTCCGATTTATGATTTCAGTTTTTGCTTGTTCCCTTTCTTTTTTATTTTCTTTCCTTTCTCCGGTTTTTGCTTCTTTTTTTTTTTTTAATTTTCTTTCCTTTTTCCAATTTCTTCTTCTTCTTTTTTTTCTTTTTTCTTTTTTTTTTTACAAAAATTTTCTTTCCTTTATTCGGTTTTTGCTTCTTCCTTTTTTTTCATAATAATCGTGAGGTTGAGTCTCGCACCAAGACTTAAAAGTAACCAATTCATAAGTAACTTAACACCAACAAGCCAATCATCAAGTTTGATTATTATATATATATATATATATATATATATATATATATTTTTTTTGCAAAGGTATTATAATGAAACATTAAATATAAATAACAAATGAAAATGAATTTGAAAGAAACTATTTTTTTAGTCCACAAAATTGTACTATTTTTAGAAACATTTCTTAAAAATTGAAATAATAAATGAGAATAGTTATTAAACAAGTTTATTTTTCAAAGAATGAAATATGCGAACGATATCAAAGAGGCAAATAGTTTTTTTTCTTTTTATATGACTCTAAGAGTATGATGTCTATTAGAAATAAATTTGAAAAAATGGTATAGATGACCTAAAATGAAGGGCACAAATGGAAATATTTATGTATTTGTGAACCGTAATTATGAGTATTCGTGGGTTGGGTTGGGTTTAGGGATATTTTAGGCCCAACCCTATGCTTCGGTTTGTGTATTTTTCTAATCCAAACTAACTCTTGTTAAACTACGACCCAAACCAGACCAACCCGTAAAAAATGGGTTGGGTTGGTTCGATTCCATCGGTTCCCTTTAAAAAAGATTGAGAGGATCTTAATTCTTTACTCATGATCTCATACGGAAAATGTTAAATACCCTAATAATTTTCAAAGATATGAATCAACTATATAGTATTCATTGAAATAAAAGAAACATACATGGAATCAAATTAAAATACGATTCACTAATAAAAATGTTAACACATAAGATTCCACAATAACAATATCCAAAATATATGATAACAAAAAAAATCTCCAAAATTCACAAGAAATATTATAATGTCAACAAAATTCACAATAAAGACAACAATGTTTTCAAATGTCTACAAAATCCATAAGTAGGACTATAGTTTCTACAAAAGTCTTCAAAATCCATAAATACAACGGTGGTATCCACAAAATCCACCAAAAAGAGCAACCTATTGAATTTATGAACAACCAATAGATTTGAACAATCCATTCATGATCCTGATAAAACTTGCTCCTTGAACCCTAAACAAGATTTAAAAAATAATTTATATAAGAATGTTATTACAATTTCAATATATTAATATGGAGTAAATATATAAAAGATAACAATATATACCTGATAAAACTTGATAAAAAATTTCCAATTCTTCAATTTATAGACTAAGATCTAATAATATTGACTTCACACATAGCCAATTTTGTGTACATATTAAAGTCTCCACCATCTCAAGACTTAAAGAACTTCTAAAAGAGTCAAGTATTCTACCTTATGTACTAAATGTTGATTCAAAAGCAACTGTTGACACTGGTATGACTAAGACATCTCGAGCAACTTATGATAAAACTTTGTATTTGGGAGCATTTAATTTCCACCAATTCAAAATATCAAAATTTTTTGTTAGATCCTCATTAGGTTTTGACAAATATCTCTACACATCATTTCTTATTTCATTCAAATTTTTCTCTTTTCTTCTTCGTTTGTATTATAACTGTAAATCTATTTCCATGTCATCACAATCCTCACTTATTTCAACTATGTGACATGTTTGTTCAAAAGCATGACCACTTCAATCACTTGTCATGTAAAACTCATACAATTACATCAAACTAACTTTCACCTCATCAATCATTATTCTAGCAACACCATTCCTATAGATACTTATGAAACAAAAGGACACATAATCCACTTATATCATGGATCAAGCACAATAGCTAGAAACAACACTTTGTTCATCTTGTCAAGAGATCCCCAATACTTATAAAATTTCATTCTCATATTGGAAGCCATAATATATATCACACTATTTACATTTTGGCTCCAACCTATTAAATGCAATTGAATCCCACAAAGTTCATGAAAAAATGTATTAGAAGTGACATAAGTTGAACCACTAACCTTAAATGTAAGATCATAGAACATCTTCAAAAATTCGACAAATGTTCTAACATGGTTTCAATCGGATAAGGTTGACGGCCCCTTTCTTTTCTTTCCATTCTCATCTTCAGTAAAGTGATGTACAAAATCTTCATTCACTTCTTCTATGCATTGAAAAGCCTTTTCAAATTTTAAAGCATGATCAAGCATCAAATATGTTGAATTCTATCTTGTAGACACATCCAAACAAACAAGGGCTTTAGATTCAATATTTTCATGTCTAACACACTCTAGAAAAATTTTCAATCGCTTAGGAGAAGCTCTAACATATCTTACGATATTTGGCACACTAGCTACCAAATCATACAATTCTTTCAATCCATCATTGGCAATCAAGTTCATAATATGAGCACAACATCTCATATGCAATAATTCACCATTTAAAATAAGAGACTTCCAAATTTTTAGTTTTCTCTTCATATATGAGATTATTGAATCATCTAAAGTTGCATTATCAACAATAACTTAAAAAAATTTATCAATACCCCAATTCAATAAACAACATTCAATTACTTTATCAATTGTCTCTCCTTTATTATTAGAAACTTGACAAAAATTCAATAGTCTTTTCTATAAATTCCATTCAAAATCAATAACTGTGTTATAGGAACCATGTAATTGATGTTCTGTAAGGAAGTCTAAGTATCTGTTGCTAGATTCACTCTTTGACCACTTTTGATTAAAGTTGATTTCAACATTTTTCTGTTCATCCACATACGTCTGATAAATATCCCTAGCAATTGTGATTCTTGAAGAAATATCAAACTTAGGATATGCAACATTACAAAATTCTTTAACTACAGACCTATCTAGGTTATCACTTAAGGCATGATCTACTTGCATATCACATCTACATGCTTAAGTTTACATAAGATAATCATGGAGCTTTGTTTATTGGATATGAGTAAATGGCAGAATGAAATACCAGTTATTTTATTCATAAAACAATGTGTATAATTACAAACAACGAGACTCCAGGAGAATTAGGACACCAATCCCAACAATGGTAGACTTCCTAGATTAAATTAAAATGGGGTAAAAAAGAGATAACCTAGGTTTGAATAATGTATTTTATTCAAACCCATGGGAAAATAGTAGACGTCCTAGATTCTTGTTCCAAACAAGTATTAGGCTTAGGATGTCTAACCCATCCATTCCGTGTTGGGGTTGATGCCCTAAACTCTCGTTGGGTCTTGTAGTTTGTAAACACCTATATTGAATAAACGCTTGTGATGTAATAATATGAGTTATTTTCTTCCCTGTTGTCTATGAAACATAAGATGTTTTATTTGCTTTACCAAAAACGAATAAACTAAGATCCATGATTGTTGTTGTAACTTAAGCATGTATATGGAGACAATACAAGTGGATCATGCCTTAAATGATAACCAAAATGGTCTGTAGTATATGGATATAAGAAGGATCAGTGGTACTTAAGGAGTTAGTTGTAACTACAAAGGCAAAATGGTAAATTGATCCAGGTGTACTTACGAGCATCTGTGAAGGGTTATCATACTGTTGACTGGTTATATCCAATGGACACAAAAATATATATATGGTGAGAAGAGTGCACCTGTCGGTCTTTAGTGGAGTGTCCAACAGTTAACGGATGTTGGATCTCGTGACTAAAGAGTTTAGTCAGTTATTCACGTACCGTTGGAGCTTCAAGCTACAGGTCCATAAGGTCCCCTTGGTAGCTCAATGGATTCAAGTTGAGAATAAGTTTTTGGGTCAGTTTGAAGTGTTCAAATTGACAAGAGGGAGTTTGATTATACATGATATGATTAAACTAGTTCAATTATATATGATATAGTTGACATGATGTATGAGATACATTAATTAGAGGAAAATGATACAAATATGATTTATATCAAGTAAAGGACAAAAGGACTATGGTTTAAATGTTGCATATGATGTGATATTAAAACTACAGGTTATAAATATAATATGATAAGCTAGTTATTATATTTATTTATAATTAAAACAATTATGAGATAATTGTTGGTGGTTTCTCCTTAACCGTGCGTGAAAGTGGGAGGTTTTATTCAGTTTTCATTACTGAAGGATAAAATGAAAAATGTTTTCATTTTGGAAGAGAATCGTTGTATTGCTTCATTCAAGTACACTGTCTATCGTTTAGCTCACGAGTATGCACCATTGTCTAAATGATCGCATAGCTTCATCTAAACGATCACATAGCTTTTACTAAACAATCGCATAGCTTTTACTAAACGATCGCGTGGCAAGCGAGTTTTGTTAAATGATTGTGTGTACGATCACACTTGATTTACTAAACGATTGTGTACCTTTACTAAATGATCAAGCACCACAGTCTATATGATAGACACAAACCTCTCCCATTTGCTTCGTCGTTGAGTGCGATCATTGTTTTCTCATTCCCTCTACCAAATCCAACAGAGCCCACATCTCCTGGATTCTCATTCCGAGACTACCAAGGTCACTGAGTGGTGGTGTCCAAAGAGGTTACTTGTTCGTGAAGAATTTTGTTCGTGACCAGAAGATTGGGTAGACGAACCGGGCAATAGCGAGAGGTGTTGTTCCAGTCTCCACGAGAGCAAGAGAAAGTTAGAAGAAAAATTCTTCAAAGATATGTCTCTCGTTCCTTTGTATTTAATTTATGAAAGCATGCCGTAATTTGTTAGAAGATGCATAACTGCCTTGTATGTTCATGAATGCTTGTAATTCTGTCACAGTGAATTTGGAATGATCTTGCTTCCGCTCATAGATTCTCTTTGATAAAAATTCCTTCATTCCGAACCCTGAAAACAAACACCCATAGTGTATTCTGGATCAGTTTTTATGATAATTTTAAATGAAAAATTTAAGCTATTCATTTTTAAATGAAATTTATATTAGTTTTGTCTTTTGTACTCTAAATTAATTCATTTGGGCTATTAATTTTTGAGACAATAATGTTGGAATAAAAATGATTTAGTTATTTTTATAACCAGAAAATTTTAGTTATTAGTAATAAAGTAACATAGATTTGAAATTAAATTTTATGACAAATTCAATTTGACTTTAAATTTCTAATTTGTCTATTTTTAAATACCAGATTTATTTTTATAACAAAATAGTAAATTTTGAAATTTAGTATACTGACACTTTGTGAAAAAGTTAGTTTTCCCCTAAAATGACGTAATTTAGTATAATGACACTTTTATGAAAAAGTCAGACTATGAAAAATGGTTCACGACTATGATCCAATTGGCACAAATCAGCTAATGTATGTGGGGAGGGGGTGAAATTTACACAAATTTCAATTCAAACTTACTCAATGGTTTCTTGCAGAGCACCTGGAAACCTCTGCTCTTCATTATATGTTGTTGTTTAACATGAAGTTCTAGGTGTTCCTTTCATTATATGTTGCTGGCCAATTCAACTTCAGTTTTATTTTGTTGTTTAACATCTTCATATGATTCCATAACTCCTAACCTGCATAATACGGATGAAAGAGAACAAAGAAAGCTCTTTGCAGTAATTGGGAAAGTGGTAAGAAAAAATGCATGTTTCTTGACAATAAACCAAATCTTTTCCTAAACTCTTCATGAATATGCTTTTTGTTCATTCATCTGCCATCCTTCATTGTATTAAACTTGTCTTCCTGTTCCCATGATTTATATTGCAGGCATAGCCGTAAGCCATGGTCAAGATTTATCAATACTGATAATCAACATCTTGTATCCCCTGAGGTCACCGTTCGTCCACTGTTCACTGCTGCTTGTCGTACCGTTCACCGCTCTCCAGTCCAGTCTCCACGGTTACTCATAAGTCATGATTTTTAGGAGTCATTTATTGAAACTTTTTAAAATATCATTTTGATTCTTATACTTTAATTTGGGGTTTGTTTAATTTTAGTGCATATACTTTTAAGTGTTTAATTTGAATCCCTATATTTTTAATAAATCTTAAATTTAATCCCTCAAAGTTAAATTTATATATGAATATGTTTACAAAATTTATACTGAAAAATACTAATAAATAACAAAAATTATTGTTTGCTAATGTTGAAATTATTGTGTTTCACTATTGGAATTTATTTTAAAGTTGAACTCTTTGAGTCTTTGTGTTTGTTAAGATTTAATTTAAAATTATTGTTTAAATGTTAGAAGGTATTATTCACAAGCTTATATTTTTAAAAATTAGAATTATATTTGCCATTTATATTTTTTTGTTTTTATTGTTTGAAAATTAAGTATAAGTCTAAAGAGGGTTTTTTAGATTAAATATTTGGTAGGTTGAAAACAATGTCTTCATCACCTTCTACAAATAAAGATTCTCCAAGTCTAATTTCAAGTCCAATTCCAAGACCAATCCCAGATCCAACCCAAAATTCAACCCCAAATTTAACTTCATGCTCCTCAAATGATGATAATTTGAATGTTGACGATTGCGTTATTCTTAGTGAGGATATTGAGAAGGGGTCTTTAAAGAGGAGATTGACATCAGTTGTTTGGAACCATTTTAAGAAGAAAAAAATAAATGGAGTAGATAAGGCGGTTTGTAATTATTGCAAACGAGAATTAGGGGGTGAAAGTAAAAATGGAACCAAACATTTGCATGACCATATCAAAATATGCCCATATAAAGGACTAAAGGACATATGACAATCACTATTGAATCCTAATCGAGAGAAAAGAACAATACATTGGGTTTATATAACTTCGATCAGGAAGCTGCCAAAAAAGCATTAGTATGATGATAATCAAACATGAATATCCTCTCTCAATAGTTGAGCACGAAGGTTTTAGGAAATTTTGTAATATCATCCAACCATTATTTAAGATGGTGTCAAGAAACGCAATAAAGAATGAGATTTTGAACATTTATGAGATTGAGAAGTTGAAAACCATGACATTGTCGAATGAGATCAAAGGAAAATTTTTCCTTACAACGAACATGTGGACTTCCAACCACCAAATAAAATGTTATATGGTTGTCACTACATATTTTGTGGATGATAGTTGGGTTTTGCAAAACAAAACAATCAGGTTCATATATGTCTCTTCTCCACACACTGTTGAGATGCTTCATGAAGAAATAATGGAATGTCTGTTAGACTAGAATATTGATCGAAAATTGTCATATGTAACTAGATAATTGTAGTACAAATGACTCCATGGTTAATATGCTTGTTGATAGTTTGTGTGGAAACTTAATATTGGATGGGAGTTTATTTCATATGCGGTATTATGCTCATATTCTGAATTTAATTGTGAAAAATGGGTTGGCAGTGATAGGAGATGGAATCGAAAGAGTTCGTAGTAGTGTGTGGTTTTGGATACATACACAAAAAAAGAAGGAGAAATTTGAGGAAACTGCTCATCAGTTGAATATTTATGATGGTCAGATGTTGAGTCTCAATTGTTGTACTAGGTGAATTTCTACATATTTTATGTTAGCTACTACATTGAAGTACAAGGCTGTATTTTATTGATTAAAACAACGAGAGCCAAAGTACAAGTATTTGTCTTTGGATCAAGATTGGGTATTAGCAAAAGAGATGTGTGAGAAACTGAAAACTGAAAAATTTTCTGGATCCAAATATCCTACTGCTAATCTTTTTTTCCCAAAAATTGTAAACTGAAATTGGCTATTTCTGACTGAACAAGTTCTGGCATTTAAGAGATAAGAGACATGGCTTCAAATATGATTTCAAAGTTTAATAAGTATTGGAAGAAAATTCATGGGGTAATGGTTGTAGCTGCAGTTTTAGATCCATGTTACAAATTGCAGTTGATTGAATTTTACTTCCCTAGAATTTATGAAGATACTTTTTTTTCTTGAGGTGGAAAGGATTAAAAAAATTTGTTCAAATTTGGAAACAGAATATCAACTAAAGCATGAAGGTGAAGGTGATGATTATCGCTCTAAAATTTAGATGGAACATCACAAAATATAGAATTTGATGATTTTAATGATTATGACTTATTTGCATCAAATTCCAATAATATGAATCAGAAGCAACAGTTTGATGCATATTTGGATGAACCTGTCTTACCCTGATCATCTAATTTTGACATTCTGAGTTGGTGGAAATTGAATGGGATCAAGTATCCTATTTTACAAGAAATTATAAGAGACATATTAGCCATCCCGTTATCTAGTGTTGCATCAAAGTCTGCTTTTAGTACCTGTGATAGGATTGTAAGTCCACATCGTAACAAACTTCATCTGAAGACAATAGAGGCTTTGATGTGTGCTCAAAATTGGATTGAAACGGAAGGTACTAGCACGGGAAAAGAAATGGTTAAACATTTAGCAACTGTTTTAGAAGATGTAGATGATTTCGATGAAGATGGAGTGGTGACTGAGGTATGCTCAAGAATTAACATTATTTTTTTTATGACACTTTTTAAAGCTTGTTGTCTAGTTTTGTTTTTTGTTTTTTGTTTTTTTTTTTGATGACATTGTTTGTTAATTATATTTTAAATATAGGAATAATACTCACGACTAAGGATGGAATGATGTCAAGAAAAGAGAAAAATTTGAATGTAAAGTCATCGTTGAAGAGAGAAAGACAAGCAATTTATGATTGTGGTTGTTGTATTTGTAATTATATAAGACATTTGCCTTTAATTGACTTCCAACTTTTATTCAAACTTTATTTAATTTAAGTTGTAAACTTATTTATTGGATTTGTGAGCTTCTAAATTATGTTTATTTAATAGATTAGTCTATTAAATTTTGTTATTTTTTGTGGACTAGTCAACTTTTATTCAAATTTGTTTATTTAATTTAAATTTTAAAGTTTTTTTTTATAACTTTACATGCGTTGGAGCCAGAGTTCTCTTGATACTAGCATTTTCAAGGCCAAATTTTCTCACTAAGTTCTTGGCATATTTACTCTGCGAAACAAAGATTTCCTCATCCAGTTGCTTTATTTGAAAGCCCAAAAAGTAGGATAGCTCCCCAACCATGCTCATCTCAAATTCTTGTTGCCTTTTTTTCACAAAGTGCTCGACCATCTCCTGTGACATTCCACCGAAAACAATGTCATTGACATAGATTTGAACTACAAAAAAGCTCTTTGTAGATTTCTTCACAAAATGAGTTTTATCGATACCACCCCTCATGTACCCATTATTGACCAAGAATTAGAACAACCATTCATGCCAGGCTCTGGGGGCCTATTTAAGACCATAAATTGCTTTGTTGAGCTTATATACATAGGATGAAAACAGTCAACAAAACCCTTTGATTGAGCGACATACACTTCTTCTTTCAAATACCCATTTAGGAAGCACTCTTTACATCCATTTGATATAATTTAAATTTCATAAGACATGAAATACCAAGCAACAGTCTAATTGCTTCCAGCCTCGCAATAGGAGAAAAAGTTTCGTTAAAGTCTATTCCTTCTAATTATGTGTAACCTTGAGCTACTAATTTGGCTTTATTTCTGGTCACATTCCCATTCTCATCAGTTTTGTTCTTGAAGATTCACTTTGTCCCAATTACATTCACAGAGTTAGGTCTGAAGACAAGTTTCATCGTTTCTAACAAACTGCCCTAGCTGATCCAACACTCATCTTCAAGGGCTTCTTTGACATTCTTTGACTCAGCCTGAGAAGTGAAACAAATATTACCGATCATTTCAAGATAGTCGACTTTGTCTTTCTTTCTTATTGTCACCCCTTCATTAAGATCGCCAATAATGTTACTAAAAGAATGGTTTTTAAGAACCCTATCAGAAGGTTGCTTGTTACTGTTGGGGTTGATGCCTTAAATCTCATAGGTTTTGTAGTTTATAATTGTAATGTACAAATGATTTATTTATTTAATAAAATATGAGGTATTTTATTCGACATTTAGTAGTATTAACCCACAAAACCAATAAATAAACATCCAAGGTTATCTTCTGTAACTTAGACATGTATGTAGAGACATACAAATGGATTGTGTGTAAGTGATAACCTAAAGGGTCTGTAGTAGATGAATAAGGCTGAGTACTTTATCCTGGTGACACTACGAATACTACCCGCTTTGTAGATATTACATTTTATTGTAAAGTGCTATGAGTGATCTAATCCTGATCCTTCATGTAGAGACATGTGAGTGGGGACGTTCTATATAAGAAGGTCTATATAAGACCAGACTACGAAATGATTAGTCTCATTATATAACGCTATTAGTGTTGGGATTGATGCCCTAAACTCGTAGGGTCCCGTAGTTTGTAAACACATGTATGAACAAACAATTGTGATGTAATAATATGAGATATTTTATTCACTTCAGTTTATGAAATATGAGTTATTTTAGTTTCTTAACCACAAACCAATAAACTAAGATCCCTAATTATTGTTGTAACTTAAGCATGTATGTGGAGACATACAAGTGAATCATGCTTTAAGTGATAACCTAAATGGTCTGTAGTATATGAATAAAGGAGGAAAACCTTATCCTGGTGACGCTACGAGTGTGGCCCACTTTGTAGATGTTACAAGTGTTGTAAAGTGCTACAAATGGTTTGATCCTGACCATTCATGTATTGGACATGCGAGTGGGGATGCTCTATACAAAGGAGTTTGTATAAGACCGAACCACGAAATGTTTAGTCTCGTTATATAATGTCGTTCATGACAGAGACTTCCATTTCACTAGGATGACCATAGGTAACATGACCTTAATCCTGAATGAGTTGTGAACTCTTGCCTATTAAGGCGGTTCTTTGATTTGCATGGGTGCGAGTGGCCAGATCGCCGACTCAAACCTACCACTTTGAGAATTCGTCTGATTGGGGAGCTGAGAACTCAACTACACTAGACAAAATTCACTCATTCCCTAAAACAGGGGTAAGTAGATAAATTTCTCCCTTAAGGGCTGATTCCGAGGCTTGAACAATGTGATGCCACACCTTCTCATGGCCGAGAAGGGTTTACTCATAGTGGGACTATGACGTATTGTTCATTAGAGAAATCAGTAGTACTTAAGGAGTTAGATGTAACTACATGGACAAAATGATAAATTGGTCTAGCTTTATATACAAGCAATTTGTGAAAGGTTATCGTACTGTTGATTGGTTATATCTAATGGACACAAAAATATATCTGTAGTGCGAAGAGTGCAACTGTCGGTCTTTCGTGGAATGTCTGGCAGTTAACGAATGGTGGATATTGTGATTAAAGAGTTTAGTCAGTTATTCACGCACTGTTGGAGCTTCAAGCTACAGGTCCATAAGGTCCCCTTGGTAGCTCAATGGATTCATGTTGAGAATCAGTTTTTAGGTTAATTTAAAGTGTTCAAATTAACAAGAGGAAATTTGATTATATATGATATAATTAAATTAATTAAATTATATGTGATATAATTGATTTGATGTATTAGATACATTAATTGGAGAAATTAATATAAATATGATTTATATTAAATGCCATAAAGGAGAAAAAGAACTATGGTTTACATATTGCATGCGATATGATATTGGTTTTAATTTAATATGATAAATTAGTTATTATATTTATTTATAACAAAACAATTATGAGATAATTATTGTTGGTTATCTTTTTCTCTATTGACCGAATGAGTTTGAAGTTTCAATCGGTTTTGATAACTGATGGATAAATTGAAAATCATTTTCATTTTTTCATAATCGATCGCACATAAAGAAAAAAGATATATGATAGTTTGAGGGTGTAAACGATCAAGCATCGAGTATGCTATACGATAGCTCTTCACTACTCAACGATCAAATACCCAAGTCTATACGATAAGACTTCAGTCTTGCCGAGAATACCAAGGTAGCCTCTTGGTAGTGTCGAGTTTGTTGATCGAGGGTAGAGGATCAAGTGTTACTTGATTGTGTTCGAGGATATTCTAAAGGTGTTGCGTTCGTGCTGTTGGGCACCTTGCTGGTGTTGATCGAGGGAATACTCGAAGAAAAATTCTTCAAAGGTTTGAATCACTCGATCTCTTTGTTTTAGTCCTTGAAGCATGTTGTAATTTACTTGATGCATAACTGTCTTGTGTTAGATTGTAAATGTTGTTGTTCTTTCACAATAGGGTTTGGAACGATCTGCTTCTGCTCATAGGTTCTCTGTTTTAAGAGTTCCTTCAATTAGTAGTAGAGACTTACATTTCACCAGGATGACCATAGGTGACATGACCTGAATCATGAGTGAGTTGTGAACTCCTGCCTATTAAAGCCATCATTTGATTTTTTATAAGTGAGAGTGGATAGATTGCTGACTCAATAAGCCTATCATTTTGGGAATTCGTCTGCTTGGGGAGTTGGGAACACAGCTATACAAGATGGAATTCACTTCTTCCATAATGTCGGGGTAAGTAGATAAATTGTTCCCTTAAGAGCTGATTCCTAGGCTTGAACAATGTGACGCCACACCCTTCCTTGGCTCAAGAGGGATTTGATCATAGTTGGACTATGACTTATTGTTCATTAGAAAGATGAATGATACTTAAGGAGTTAGATAAAACTAAAAGGCAAAATGGTAATTTTGGCTAAGCTGTACTTACGAGCAATTTGTGAAGGGTCATTGCATTATTGACTGGTTATATCCAATGGACATAGAAATATATATGTACTGCAAAAAGTACAGTTGTAGGTCTTTAGTGGAGTGATCAACAAATAATGGATGTTGAGTAATTTAATTAAAGGAGTTTAATTAATTATTCAAGTACGATTTGAACTTCAATCTACAGGTTCATAAGATCCCCTTTGTAGCTTAATAGAGATTATTGACAATTAATTTTGGATTAATTTGAATTGTTCAAATTAATTGAATGAATTAATTATATATGATATAATTAATATAATGTATTTGATACATTATAATATAAAGTTTATTTTGAGAGAAATTAAATATTTGAATATGATTTAAATATTAATTATATGAATCCTAATTATATGGATGAGATTCATATAATTAAATTTAATATGAATATTATTTATATTAAATGCCATGAATTATTTAGAGTTTTAAAACTATAGATTATATTATATTCGATATAATGTAAACTATAGGCTATGTGTTATATTTGATATAACAAATAGTTATATATATATATATAATAAGTTAGTTATTATATATATATATTATTAAATTATTAATTTAATTTAATTTTAAATTAAAGGGAGGGAGTTACAACTTCCCTCAGAGAAGAACGTGTGAGTGGGAGGTTACTTCCTACAATATTCTTCTTGGTTTTTTATGTAGAAAAGGTCTCTTAACTCTGGATTGTTCTTCTTGATCTCTCAGCAAGAACACACAGAGAATTATCATCTCTTCTAAATCTTTCTCCCTCTCCCAAAATAAACAGAGCCCACACACTCTTGTTACTCTCACCCTACCCTAAGGAGAATATAGAGAAAAATCTTATGGTGGAGGTCATTTTGGTTTTTCGTTCGTGATCGTTTGAAAAAAGGAGATCATGAAGATTTATTGGCTTTAAAGGCAATAGTGGCTAATCCAAACCCTTCTTCCTTTCTCTATTTAATTTGTATCACATGTTGTAAAATATGTGGAATACCTAATTGTGTTTCTCTGTAATTTATTTTTCTGTGAAATTGAAAATTGGGACTGATCCCTGCTTCTGCTTCGAACTTCACCATTCCATTTAATTGGTATCAGAGCTAGATTTTCGGTTCCTATTTTTATTTTTCAAAAATTAACACTCATATTATAGTGGGAATTTGCATTACTATACCGTTGTTGTTGTTCATGTTGATGAATGATGATGGTTTGCAATTATGGATGTTTTTGGGATTGGGCTTTAGATTTTATTGCTTTAAATTTAAAAAATTGGTTTGTAAGGGCCCTTTTTTTGGGCATTAACTATTGCAATTGAGTCTGTAATTTAATGTTTGAGTCGCTTGTGAGTTTTTCAGCAACATTCTGGAGAAAACGAGGCCTAAATCGGAGCAATTCGTGACTATACAGTAGGCGGTTGTACAATAGTGTTGCAGCACTGCAAAGAGACAAACAGAGATTTTTTCCGTAGCGTTGTAATGCTCCAAGACGAAAAAACGCGCAGTTCGGGAAGCCTGGGCGGTCCGATTCACTTGGTTCGAGCGGTTCATGGTTGGTTCTTTTTTTGGTCCGATTCAGTAGTCTTTTTTATGTAATAGTTAATTTATTTACAATTTAATTAATTAAATAATTTATTAATTAATTATTTAGGAGTCCAGTCTCGGTTTAATTTTATTTAATATATGTTATAATATAATGTATCTTACCATGAGTATGTGAAGAGGTTCGTCAACTACTCGACGCCATTGCCGGGCCTATCAGAGGAAGTCTTGAGGGATGCGTTCTTGAACGGATTGGAATCGGAGTTGCAAGCCGAAGTCGTCAGTCGGAATCCCAAAACTTTGGACGATTGTATGAAGGAAGCCCAGTTAGTAAATGATCGAAACATCGCGCTCAGGTTGGCCTTGAAGGAGTTGGGCCGAAGTGGGCTGTCCAAAAGTGGCGACATTACTTGTTAGGAGGAAGATTCACTATGATTTCAGATCAAAAGGCCTTGAAGTTTCTGGTAGAACAGAGAGAGGTGTAGCCACAATTTCAACATTGGTTAACCAAGCTTCTCGGATATGATTTTGAGATACTTTACCAGCCCAGATTGATGAATAAGGCAGTAGATGCCCTGTCCAGAGTACAGCTACCTTCCGAACTCCTTAGTTTGTACTCATCAGCCATGGTAGATGTGGAGCTCATACTAAAGGAGGTGGGGGAGGATGAGGAACTACAACAGATCATATCCTTGTTGAAAGACAATCCGGATGGTAAACCCAACTACAAATGGTCAAATGGAAGGGAGGTTAGTAATTCCTAAACAATCGACCTTAATACCCTCCCTACTGAACACCTTTCATAATTCTATACTTGGAGGACATTCGGGGTTCTTAAGGATCTCCAAACGCATGAGTGGGGAGTTATATTGGCCGAGAATGAAGAGTGATATAAAGAGATATATGGTAGGGTGTGATATTTTCTAAAGGAACAAATCAGAATCACTAACTCCTGCAGGGCTCCCGAATTAACCTTAGAAGAATGGACCATGGATTTTATTGAGGGGCTTTCGAGAGCAGGGGGTTTTGATTCCATATTAGTAGTGGTTGATAGACTGAGTAAATATAGGTACTTTATTCCTCTAAGACATCCATTTTCAGTGAAGCAAGTGGCAGAAATCTTCATTCAAGAGATTATCAAGCTCCATGGCATTCCCAAGTCGATTACTACTGATAGGGATAAGATATTTTTGAATAATTTCTAGAGAGAGGTCTTTGCAGCCTTGGGAACCAATTAAGGGGAAGTATGACCTTCCATCCTTAAACAGATGGACAAACTGAGCGAGTAAATCGATGCCTAGAGACCCACCTTTAGTGTTTCTGCAATGAACAAAGGTAGCTAGCTTTTGGGATGTGGTTCTCCAATGTGGTACTTAACTGGATTGGCTCTCCCACCTCAATAGCTAGCTTTTGGGATGTGGTTCTCCAAGGTGCTTAAGTACCTAACAGTATACATATAGAAAATTCCACCATAGGTTATGCACTTAATCATACATCACGAATATTATATGTTATAATATAGTTGCACGATTTAATTTTATACCATGCCCATGCATCATATAATATAATTGTTATAATATGTGTTTGCATGCATTAATGATATTATCATGCATCACTATATTATAATTGTTATAATATAGAGTTAGAATGTATGGATGAATGCCATTATTTTATTTCATTACTTTATTATATAAATATTATGTATGTTAAGTAATGAAATGGGAATTGCATGAAGTGTGTCATTACTTTAGGTGACTTTATAATTGTTATAATTTTTCGTAAGGATATCAAATGTAATGTATGGTTTTAATTTGTTTCATTTATTTTATAATTGTTATAATTAATGAAATTAGAAATTAAAATCAATAATTCAAAATTACATGCAAACTTAGGTCCATATCTTTTTTAAAATAGTTTAAAATATGATTCACATACCTAAGTTCACAACATTTCTAATGAGATTAGAAATTAGTTTAATTTTTTTAATCAGTTTAACAGGATTAAATTGGTTTTAATAAAAGATTAAAATTGTAGCAAATGTATCTATAAGGGACCTTTGTCTAAGGCTAGTTTTGTCTAAGCTGGGGTATTTAAGCTGATGGAAACGGAACACCTCTACCTAGGAACTAACTTGGAAGGTGAATTAGATAGATTTGTTGCATGCATGCAATTATTGATTAACGTTTACTAAAATATTTAATGAACATTAATTAAAATTATTTAACTATCTAAAGTAAGTGTTACTTTTGGGTAAATTTAAACAATCACTTAGTAAAAATAATTAACCATATTTTTCTAAGTTAAATTAACCCTAGGTAAAACACTCAGTGGGAGGAAATTGGGGTATATGATACTTCACTTTTTCTTCATATTTCTCCCTCATAGTTCACACCATGAGATCTATACTCGGCCTCGAGGTACCTTTTCTTGTGCCCCCCTACGGGTGGTATTTGTATAGGTCAATACCAAGGTGAATGGAAAGAGTGTTTATAATAAGTGGGAGTGGGACGTGTGTCAACACATCCCACGGTCTATCTCATTAGTTTGTAGTAAATTTTCATACTCGGCCTCGAGACACATTTGCTTGTATCCCCCTACGGATGACATTTGCATGACTATTTACTCAAACTCTAGAAATGGATAGGGTTGCTTTAGTTTTTGCCCCAATCAGTTTCCCTACGGTTGGCTCATTGTGGTGGAACTCTAGAATTTAAAATGAGGGGTTACTCTTACAAGAAAATGTTAAGCTAGTTAACAATTTATGGATCGAACAATGGTGACTAATATTTATAGGAACAAGGAGTTGTTCTGTATATTAGTTGAGATGATCTCATTTTAGTGAAGGGATATTTGATCAAGGTTTTTACCCTACCTCACTGAAACATCATTGCAAAATAGATGTCACATAGGGTCATTAAATTATTTTGCTAAATTTAATTGGTTTTTTAAATTGGGTATTGCATGAATACTAATATAAATAAATTGTATGTTTCAGCAATTTTTCCAAAATGACTTCCATGAAATTAAATATGCTCGATGCTGACAAATTAACTGGCGATAATTACATCACTTGGAAAAACACTATTAATACAGTTCTAATCATCGATGATTTGAGATTTGTCCTTGTGGAGGAATGTCCTTTAGTCCTAGCTCAAAATATCGCTCAAAACATTCAAAAGGCATACGAGCGTTGGGTACGGGAAAATAAAAAAGCTCCAACATATATTTTGGCAAGCCTTTTTCAAGTCTTGGCCAAGAAACATGAACACATGCTCATTACCCGTGAAATCATAGGGTCCTTGTGGGGAATGTTTTGACAACCATCCACACAACTCAGGCATAACGCTCTTAAATTCATCTTCAATGTCCGTATGCAAGAGAGGACATCTGTTCGAGAACATGTTCTCAACATGATGGTCCACTTTAACGTGACAGAGATGAATGAGTCTATCATCAATGAAGTCGGTCAGGTTAGCTTCATCCTGGAAAATTTACCTGAAAGTTTCCTACAATTTCGTAGCAATGTTGTTATGAACATGATTGATTACAACCTGACCACTTTGCTCAATGAGTTGCAGACTTTCCAATCCTCGATGAAATTCAAGGAATAGAAGGGTGAGGTAAATGTTGTCTCGTCCTCCAAAAAGTTCTTCAAAGGTATAACCTCTAGAACTAAGTTTTTACCTTCCTCTTTTAGCACCAAAAAGTGGAAGAAGAAGAAAGGTGGAAAACCCACCAGCTGCTGCCCAAAAGGGCAAGAATATGAAGGTTGCAAAGGGAATTTTTTTTCCATTGCAACCAGAAGGGACATTGGAAGAGGAATTGTTCCAAGTACTTGGTAGAGAAGAAGAAGGTCAAGCAAGGTAAATGTGATTTATTTTTATTGGAAACTTGTTTAGTGGAATTAACCATGTTTGTTCTTCAATTAAGGGAATTGATTCCTGGCGGCAGCTGACACCTAGTAAAATGACGATGCGTGTTGGAATTGGGCACGTTGTCTCTGCAAGGGTAGTGGAAGGACTCCGACTTACTTTACAGAAAAATTATATTTTATTGGAAAATGTATTTGCAGTTCCTGACTAAAGAGGAACTTAAATTCTGTAAAGTGTTTGCTTGAACAAAATTATACTTTATCGTTTTTATGTAAATAAAGTGTTTATTTACCAAAATGGTATCAATATTTGTTCTGCTAAGCTGGAAGATAATCTTTATGAGCTAAGACCGTTAGCAACAAAAGCTCTCCTTAATACTAAATTGTTTAGAATTGCGATAACTCAAAATAAAATGGTAGAAAATTTCTCCTAAAGAAAATTCCCATCTTTGGCACCTAAGATTAGGACACAATAAATTTCAATAGGATCAAAAGACTGGTCAAGAATGGACTTCTAAGCGAGTTAGAAGAAAATTATTTCTCTGTATGTGAGTCATGCCTTGAAGGAAAAATGACAAAAAGATCTTTTACTGGAAAAGGTCAAAGAGCCAAAGAACCCTTAGAACTTGTACATTTAGACCTACGTGGTTCGATGAATGTTAAGGCAAGAGGAGGGTTTGAAAATTTTATCATTTTTACTGATGATTATTCTAGATATGGATATGTTTATTTAATGCAACATAAGTCTGAAGCCCTTGAAAAGTTCAAGGAGTACAAGGTTGAAGTTGAACATGCATTAAATAAAAAAATTAAAATATTTCGAGCTAATCGAGGTGGAGAGTACATGGGTCTAAAATTCCAAGACTATTTAGGTTCTGATATATTGAAGAAACTCTTATACAAGAGTACCTCTGAGTGGAAGCGGATCGTTCCAAACTCATTATGACAGAATTACTGCATTTACAATCTAACAGAACAGATATGCATTTAACTACTAATCACAGGCATACTTTTAACAATTGAACAACAAGAGAACGAAATACGTCCAGTTGAATAACTCTTCTTCACCAAAAACTCGCTCTCAAACAGGGACTGCACCTCTCGCTCTCGCTAAGAAAGTCCAAGCAATCATTCACCAAATCACCGGTCGTCTACCCACGAATGGCCTCCACACGAACACAGCAATGGGAATGACACCACCACTTAGAACCCTTGGTATTCTCGATGTGAGAATCCAAGAAGTGTGGGCTCTGTTGGATTTGGTAGAGGGAAAGAAGACACGAAGATCGTATACCACGACCAAGCAAGTGGGAGAATATTGGGTCTATCGTATAGCCAATGTTTGATTGTTTAGAAGAAGGTACACGATCGTTTAGCAAATCCTATGCGATCGTTTAGAAAGAAGTGCGCGTGTATACGATCGTTTAAAAGCACGTAGTGTTACCAGGATAAGGTTTCCCTCCTATATCCATATACTATAGACCATTTTGGTTATCACTTAAGGCATGATCCATTTGTATGTCTCCACATACATGCTTATGTTACAAATGACAACCAGGGATTTTAGTTTATTGGTTTTTGGTAAAGCAAATAAAACATCCAATGTTCCTAGACAATAAGTGAAGAAAATATGATATATTATACATCACAAGCGTTTGTTCAAAATTATGTTTACAAACTACAGGACACGAGAGTTTAGGGCATCATCCCCAACAGATAGAGCATGGAATTTTATCCTAACTCTCGACACCTTGTACACCTCAGCAGAATGATTTGGTCAATGATGAGTTATGCTTCCTTACCTAACTCGTTTTGGGGTTATGCAGTCTGCATTTTGAATTGTGTTCCATCCACAAGTGTTACTGGAACACTTTTGGAATTATGGAATGATCGTAAAGGTAGTATACGTCGTTTCAGGATCTAGGGTTGCTCAGCAAATGTCTTTGAGGCAAATCCTAAGAAATTGGAACCTTGTTACAAACGGTGCCTATTTGTAGGTTACCCTAAAGGAACGATAGATGGTTACTTCTATGATCCTAAAGATAATAAAGTATTTGTATAAAAAAGGCTACCTTTTTAGAAGAAGACCACATAAGGGAGCATAAGCCCCATAATAGTGTTAAATGAACTTTCTAGTAAAACTACTGAACCTATAACAAGAGTTGTTGATGAACCCAATACCTCAACAAGAGTTGTTGAAGTTGGTTCATCTAGTAGTTCAAATCCACCTTAAATGTTGAGAGAGCCTTGATGTAGTGGGAGGGTTGCGAATCCGCTTATTTTTTACATAGGTTTAACAGAAACCCTAGCTATCGTAACTAACGAAGATGTTGAAGATCCATTGTCTTATAAGAAGGCAATGGAGGATGTTGACAAGGATGAATGGATCAAAGCTATGGATCCCGAAATGGAGTCTATATACTTCAATTCTGTTTAGGACCTTGTAGATCAACTTGATGGGGTTAAACCTATAGGTTGCAAATGGATCAACAAGAGAAAATGGGGTGTTGATGGGAAGATGCAAACCTTCAAGATTAGACTTGTGGCAAAGAGTTATACCTAAGTTGAGGAAGTCGACTATGAGGAGACTTTCTCACCTGTTTCCATGTTGAAGTCTATCTGAATACTCCTATCCATTGCTTCATATTATGACTATGAGATTTGGCAAAAGGATGTCAAGATTGTTTTTCTAAGTGGCAGTCTTGAGGAGACCGTATATATAGAGCAGCCTGAGGGATTTATAACCCAAGGTCAAGAGCAAAAGGTTTACAGGCTTAATCGTTCCATTTATAGATTGAAGCAAGCTTCTCGATCTTAGAATATAATATTTGAATTTGCGATCAAATCTTACAGATTTGATCGGAATGTTGATGAGCCTCGTGTTTACATGAGAATCGTCAATAGTTTAGTAGCTTTTCTTGTGTTGTATGCAAATGATATCCTACTCATTGGGAATGATGTAGGTTTACTAACTGAAATTAAAAATTGGCTAGCGACCCAATTCCAAATGAAAGATTTGAGAGAGGCACAGTTCGTTCTGGGTATTTAGACTTTTAGAGATCGAAAGAATAAAATGTTGGCCCTGTCTCACGTATCGTACATTAACAAGATGCTTGTCAAGTTTTTGATGCAAAACTCCAAGAGAGGCTTGCTCCCTTTCAAGCATGAAGTTATTTTGTCTAAGAAACAGTATCCTAAGACACCTCAAGAGGTCGAGGGAATGAGACAGATCCCCTATGCATCGGCTGTTGGTAGCCTAATGTATGCGATTTAATGTACTAGATCTGACATTTGCTATGCAATGGGGATAGTCAGTAGATATCAGCCTAATCCAGGATTTAATCACTGGCCCGTTGTTAAGAACATTCTCGAGTATCTTCGGAGAATGAGGGACTACATGCCTTTATATGGTTCTAAGGATTTGATCCTTATAGGATACACGGAATCTGATTTCTAGATTGATAAGGATTCTAGGAAATTCACATCAGGATCATTGTCCACTCTTAACGGAGGGGCAGTAGTCTGAAGGAGCACCAAGCAGGGGTGCATTACTGAATCCACTATGGAGGCTGAGTATGTAGCAACTTGTGAAGCGGCTAAGGAAGTTGTATGGCTCAGAAAATTCTTGACTAATCTGGAAGTGGTTCTAGACATGTCTAAGCACATCACCCTTTATTGTGATAATAGTGATGTTATGGCTAATTCCCGAGAGCCTATGAGTCACAAACGCAAGAAGCATATAGAGCGGAAATATCATCTCATTCGAGAGATTTTTCATCGAGGGGACATGATCGTCACACATATAGTTGAAGGATCTCTTAACAAATAGCATCCATGAGCGCGTTCGGATCTTTCTAATTTCACTATGACCGAAATACAACATATATATTCTAACATACAGTTATGCAAACAAACAATAATTAACGGCATGCTTTGAACACTAAAGAATAAGGTAAAGAGTTCTCATACCAGTTGAAGACCCTCTTCAAGCTTTAGAACTCAGAAGCAGTGGAAAAACCTCCACCCGTACTCTGTTGCCCAGCAAACACGTCATTTGCAACAGCACGATTAACCACGAACAAGTGAACGTAGCGGAGACGACACCACCAAAATGAAGCCCTTGGTATTCTCGGAAAGAGAACCCAAAGTGTGGTCTTTGGTGGGTTTGGTAGAGGTTGGAGAATGAACTAATCGTGTAGACGATAAGCAAGTGGGTGAGAAAAGGAAGCTATCATATAACTAAGTGCTTATCGTTTAGAAGAAGCTAGACGATCATGTAGTTTTTATTAAGTGATCGTTTAGTAAAAGGTGGATGATTGTTTAGAAAAAACATGACACACTATGCGATCGTTTAGGAAAGCTAAGCGAACGTTTAAAGACTAGTGTGCGATCATTTAGGCGTGAGGTGTGCGATCGTTTAGGCATTGAGCGACTATCGTATAGGCTCTCGACTTATGCGATCGTTTACGTTTCCACACTGATGCCAAAATTTTCGAACTCTTGCAAAATGAAAGCTAATTTTCATTTTATTCTTCGGTTACCATAACCGAAGCGATTACTCCCACTAACGCACACCCGAGAGAAAATTTAGGCCAATTATCATATAATTAACCAATTAAATAATTAATAAATATAATCATATTATATTCTTACCCTATGGTTTGATATCACATATCTACTATAGTAATTTCTCCTCTACTTGATATAAATCATATTTATATCTAATTTCCTCCAAAATAATGTATCTCATACATTTAGTTAATTATATCATATATAATTAACCAGTCCAATTATATCATATATAATTAAACTCCCTCTTGTCAATTTGAACATTTCAAATTAACCCAAACACTGATTCTCGACTTAATCCAAGCTACCCAGGGGACCTAATGGACCTGTGGCTCGAAGCTCCAACGGTCCGTTAATAGCTGACTAAACTCTTTAGCCACGAGATCCACCATTCGTTAACTATCAGGCATTCCACTAAAGACCAATAGTTGAACTCTTCTTACCACAGATATATTTTTGTGTCCATCGAATATAACAAATCATGAGTATGATGATCCTTCACAGATGCTCGTAAGTCAGCTGAGCCAATTTACCGTTTTGCCTCTATAGTTACATCTCACTCCTTAAGTACCACTAATTCCTTTAATGAACAATACAACATAGTCCAACTATGTGTAAACACCTCTCGGGTCAAGAGAAGGTGTGTGGCGCCACATCGTTCAAGTCCTAGAATCAGCCCTTAAGGGAGCTATCTATCTACTTACCACTGCTTCGGGGAAGGAGTGAATTCCATCTTGTGTAGCTGAGTTCCCAGCTCCCAAATCAGACGAATTCCCAAAATGGTAGGTTGGAATCAGCGATCTGGCCATTCGCACCACACAAATCAAAGGACCACCCTCAATGGCAGGAGTTCTCAACTCACTTAAGATTGAGGTCATGTTACCTATGGTCATCCTAGTAAAGTGAAGTCTTTGTCATGAATGGTGTATAACGAGACGTTAACAATTCGTGGTCAGGTCTGAAACAAACTCTTTGTATAAGATGCCCCCGCTCGCATGTTCCCAACACGAATGATCAGGATCAGACCATCTGTGACAAGTCACAACACTTGTGACCATTCCACAAAGCGGACCGCATCTGTAGCGTTACCAGGATAAGGTTTCCCTCCTATATTCATATACTACAGATCATTTTGGTTATCTCTCAAGACATGATCTACTTGTAAGTCACCACATACGTGCTTAAGTTACATACAGATAACCAGAGATTTTAAGTTTATTGGTTTGTGGTAAAGAAAATAAAATATATAACTGAGCAAAAAACAAGATGTGAAGTAAATATCATATAATATATAACTGAGCAAAAAACAAGATGTGAAGTAAATATCATATATTATATAACACAAGCGTTCGTACAAACTGTTTACAAACTACAAGACACGAGACTTTAAGGCATTAACCCCAACAATAGTTTCAGCAACAACGTTGCTGATCCATTTACAAAGGCTCTCACAACTAAGGTATTTGAGGGTCATCTGTAGAGTATAGGTCTACAGGACATGTCACATCTAGTCTAGGGCAATTAGGTTTGTACTAGGCGTGTATTATGTCCTAGTTTCTTGTTTTGTGTACTTTTATATTAGTATGACTTTTATGATGTACACCCCACTAGCTTTAGGACAAGTGGGAGATTGTTGGAGGTGATGCCCTAAATCTCGTGGGTCCTATAGTTTGTGATTGTAATGTACAAATGATTTATTTATTTAATTAAATATGAGATATTTTATTTAACATTTAGTAGTATTAACCCACAAAACTAATAAACAAACATCCAAGGTTATCTTCTGTAACTTATTTTGGGACTGGTGTCCTAAATCTTTTGTAATCTCGTAGTTTGTAAAGTTTGTATAAACATATTGTTGATAATAAAATAAGTGTTATTTTATAAGCATATACTCAATCCAATAAACTAAGATCCGAGGTTATTTCATGTAATTTAAACAAGTATGTAGAGACATACAGTGGATCTTGTTTAAATAATAACCTAAACGGTCTGTAGTAGATGGATAAGGTTGGGTACCTTATCCTGGTGACACTACGTGTACGACCCACTTTGTAGGTGTTACAAGTGTTATAAAGTGCTATAAATGATATGATCCCGATCATTCATGTGGAGACATGTGAGCAGGAGTATCCTATACAAAGAGTTTTTATAAGACTGGACCATAAAATGATTAGTCTCTTTATATAACCCCATTAATAATAGAGACTTACATTTCACTAGGATGACCATAGATGACATGACCTGTATCCTGAGTGAGTTGTGAACTCTTGCTCATAAAAGCAGTCCTTTGATTTGTATGGGTGAGAGTGGCCAGATTGCCAACTCAATAAGGCTATCATTTTTGGGATTCGTCTGACTGAGGAGTTGAGAACATAGCTACACGAGACAAACTTCACTTCTTTCCCGATGCAGGGGCAAGTAGATAAATTGCTCCCTTAAGGGTTGATTCTAAGGCTTGAACATAGTGGCCACACCCTCTCCTAGCCCGAGAGGGACTTGGTCATAGTTGGATTATGACTTATTGTTCATTAGAGAAATTAGTGGTACTTAAGGAGTTAGATGTAACTACAAGGGAAAAACGGTAATTTTGGCCCAACCGTACTTACGAGCAATTTATGAAGGGTCATCGCACTATTGATTGGTTATTGATAACGGGCAGAAATGCACGTTATTACAGCGCAAAGTTATAAAAAAATGGTAAAAATATACAATATTGCATCCAAAAGCATTAAGTTCACAACATTGCGATCGCATGCGTCTATCGCATTAAAACAGCTAACTTATGTATTTTCGCGCATAAAATGCATTGACGCAAGGCGGAAATGTGATCCGAAGAAATTAACGTCCGAGCGCATTAAGAGATTGCGACTGCAAGGCTATGCGACCATTTGCGCTCGCGAATATCTACTTAAGAAGATGGCCACATAGAGCTGGCACATCAAGGTGGGCGCATCTGGGTGAAAGCTTAATAAATCACGATGGGATAGAAAGCTGATGACGGTCGATTCCGAATTAAGTTGACAAGCCGTTAACAACCTACTGTAGCAAATACACTCAACTTTTCGGTGACAATTATTCAGCGCATCAGACAGAGAATTAATGCCATCCCATCAGTATAATCATAAGAGAGAAGAAGCTTTTCACCCTGAAGCTTTATAAATACGGAAGGCTATCTTTAGTGAGCCAGTTCGTTCAGTCAACCAGTTTTTAGAGTTCACCCTTTAGACGATACTTACCCTTGTTCTTAATTTCTTATACTTAGAAGGCGGAAGCGAGAGAAGGGAAGAGACGCCGAAAAATCGTCCTGGTCAGCTCGTGAGAGTGCCAGGGAGCGTGGAAAAATAGAGAGAGGGTCGACTCTTGCGAGAGCAAAATTATCTTTTGAGCAGAGTAGAGGAGAACAGTGCAAAAGCCTTTGGAAGTAAGAAATTGCTACCAGGCTCTTTATTCTTATTCCGCATTGTCATTCTGTACTTCGATTATATATTTATAACATGGAACTTGCTTATCTACATCTGTTCACTCTCTTTAAAACATGCATGAGTAGCTAAATCTATCGAATTGGTTGAGAAGTACTTAGCTAACATGACCTAGAATCTTCATTGCATGTAATCATCTTGTCTTATGTTGTGCCCAACACCCTTTAGAGCTACTTGAGAGAGAGTCTAAAGAAAGAACATAAGATTGAGAGAGCTAGGTTAGAATCTAGACTCGAGAGAGCAAGATTAGATCTACATAAACAAGAGATAGGGACTTAGAGATAAGCTCTATTTGTTAACATGCATCGCATGCACCCTAGAGATAGGTTATGGTAATATGCGGCCGCCTTGTATGTGTGTGTGTCATTCGTCATCGTATAGACAAGAATAGAGGCTTAGATGTAAGTCCTATAGATATCATCGCATATATCACATGCATTCTAAAACTAGAAGCTGTAGCATTTTCATTGAGAGATGATTTTCTATTGTATGTATGTAGCATGATTGTATAACATGAACACAATCCTAGGAAGTGTTAGCTAAACACCTTCTCAACCCGTTCCACCACATACTCATCGTATCTTCCATATTATTAACGTTTTTCTCAACTCCGCCGCATACATTTTGTACTGTAAACAATAAACCAACCAACTTCTTGATTTATTTGTTACTGCAAAGTGATCTAAAAATTACCACCACATATTGTTTTCCTTAGTCCTTTAGTTCGACCCTGGGCTTACTAGACAACTCAGTAGGATTTATACTTGGATCTTACTGAGAAAACTTGCATGCTCAACGCATTTTGCACCAACGTAATCCTTACCATTATTTCATCACATAACAACACGCATCAAGTTTTTGGCGCCATTGCCGGGGACTTCGGCAATACATTGTGCTAACGGTAATTTTCTGATTTTCTTTACAACTTTCAATCTCTTGCGAATTACGACCCAGAGATTGAAAGAATGTTCCGACGGAGAGATAGCCGCCAACAACAACAAGAAGAGAAAGATAACATGGCGGAACAACTTGGAAATGGAGCACCAAATGAAAATAATGTCATGGAAAATCCCATCCTATTGGCGAATGACCGCAATAGGCCCATTCGGGGCTATGTGTCGCCCAACCTCTACGGTTTCTCCTCAGGAATCATGAGGCCTGCTCTTGACAGATCGAGATTTGAAATGAAACCGACGATATTGCAGATGATCCAAACTGTCGGACAGTTTGGTGGTAGGCATGATTAGGATCCGCAAGCCCACTCCGGAGTTTCATCGAGATCTGCAACACTTTTGTGTTCCCTAACATCTCCACTGAGAAGGTTCGACTAACTTTGTTTCCATTTTCTTTGTGCGACCAGGCAAGAAAATGGGTTTATTCTCTCGAGCCCAGGGAGATTACCTTATGGGAGCAAGTAGTAGAGAAGTTTATGAAGAAGTACTTCCCTCCGACGGATAATGCCAGGAAAAGGAAGTTGATCACCAATTTTGAACCGGATACTGACGAATCGCTCAACGACGCTTGGACGAGGTTTAAGAGGCTGGTAAGAGATTACTCGCATAACGGATTACCATACTGCTTACAGATGGAGATTATCACGGATTAAACCCTGCTTTGCAGACGACTGTCAATGCGGCAGCAGCTGGAGGTCTGCTGGATAAAACTTATGATGAGGCCAAGAATATCCTTGATTGCATTTCTAAAAATCATGAAGACTGCAGAGAAAGCGACCAAATATTGAGAATCAAGGACAGTGACGTGAACAATGGTGTCATCCATCCCTTCAGAGTCAAATGACTCCAATGATGAACTTGATACAGAGAATTGCAATTAATAGCCCAGCAACGCATAGTGGGCAAGTGAACGCAATCAACCAGACGATCGCAAGTTGTGCTACTTGCGGTGAAGGACACATAATGGAGGAATGCCCGCGGAACCCACAATCAGTCTATTTTGTGAAGAATAATATGTTTTCTAACACGTACAATCCTGGGTGGAGAAAACCACCCCAACTTCGCGTGGAAAAATCAATAGCAAAATTTTCTATCAGTGGCACAAAAAGAAGGGCCGCCCGAATTTTTCCTACGAACCAACGGTCAAACGAATAATCAAGTCAGTAGTTCGCAGGCGCCGCAATCTTCCACTTTTGAGAGTTTGTTGATGCAGTACATTGAAAAGAACGAAACTGTGCTTCAAAACCAAGCAACGTCTATCCGCAACCTAGAAATTCAGATAGGCCAGATTGTAGGCGAGCTCAAGAACAGACCGCAAGGGGCTCTGTCGAGTTCAACAGAACTCCCACGCAATCTAGGGGGTACGGGTAAAGAGCAATGTCAAGTTGTGACATTGTAGAGCGGAAAGATTGCGGAAGGGGAGAAGAAGGAGCCTAGCTGGACTGCTCCAATTGCGTTGGAACCAGAGATTGCATTGACTCGAGAAGAAACAGAAGAAAAAGAGGCGATGGAACCAAGGATTGCGTCCATCTCGGAGCCGAAGGAACATGGGACCGTAAGAATACAGCTGCCACCTTTCTCGCAGAGACTAAAAAAGAAGAAAAATGACGAGGTACAGTATCAACGCTTCATGAATATGTTAAAACAGTTGCACATTAATATTCCATTCACTGAAGCGATTGAGGAGATGCCTGCATATGCGAAGTTTCTAAAGGATATGGTGACAAAGAAGATAGGCACTGGTAAGTTCGCAACGGTGGCTTTGACGTAGAGTTCAAAATCTATAATCCCATTGAAAATGCGCGACCCTGGGAGTTTCACTCTACCTTGCTCTATTAGAGGGTTATACATCGGTCAAACACTATGCGATCTCGAGAGCATCATTAACTTGATGCCCCTGTCAATTTTCAAGCAGTTGAATGTGGGGCAACATGCACCCACGACGAAGACTCTCCAATTAGCAGATAGATCTCTTGTGCATCCAGAGGGGAAGGTGAAGGATGTTCTAGCTACAATCGACAAATTTATATTACCAGCAGACTTCATCATCCTGGACTACGAAGCAGACAAGGATGTGCACATCATCCTGGGGCGACCATTTTTATCAACCGATCGCGCCCAGATTGATGTGTATAAAGGACAGATCACCCTGAGCATGAATGGACAGAAGCTCAGGTTTGACATTATCCAAGCCATGAATTATCCTAATGAAGAAGACCTTAATGAATCCGATGATGAACAAAGTTTGAATGACGAAGAGAAGCCTGGAGATGAAAATGAAGATGAGGATGCGATAACATCCATTGTAGCATGCAATGCGATCACAGAAAAAACAACCAAAGAAGATGAGGTGATCTTATCCCAAGAAGTTAAGCCAACAGTGAATGAAGAAAGAAAAACAACAAAACCGTCCTTAGAACAACCACTAACAATAGAGCTGAAGACCCTTCCAAATCACCTGAAGTATGCGTTTCTGAGGCAGAATGAAAAGCTACCTGTAATCGTTTCCTCTACTGTGAAACCCGAATCTCCATTTTCCTACTTAAGTAAGTGATTAAGGGTTAATTAGGAGAAAGTTAAATCCTATGTTATGTAAATAATCTAATAATTTTACAATTGTCATAATAACTGTAATAATTGTCACCTTCTGTGGATCAACAATTAGTAAGAGTGAATGTAAACTATAATGGTTAGGTATTATAGTTACGATAACCATATTTGATCCTAAAGTACGGGTAGAGAGGACCCTAAAAGGATAACAAGAAGAGAAAACCTTGAAGACTTAAATCCTGAATAGTGAAGAAAAGATTGAAGAATTGAGAAAAATATAGAAAATTATTTGGGAAAATTCGTGTGGAAGTTGCACAGAGATAAACCATATTCACAGTAGCTAATAAGATTGGAAAGAATGAGAGTGGAGAGAGCGACACCAGTGAGAGTGGAGGCAGCTAGAGAATGAGAGAGAGCGAGATTGGCTGAGCGAGAGACTGGGAGAGAGCGAAGTTGGAGAGAAAAGGTGGAGAGAAAGAAGGAGACAGCGACACTACCGATAGCCAAATGAGTGAGAAGACTGGAGAAAGCGAGATTCTTAGCGAGAGTTTGAGCGAGAAAGTTGGAGAGAGCGAGAGTGGAGAGAGCGAGATTGTAATCGATGAAAGTGGGAGAGAGCGAGAGTGGAAAGAGTGAGACCAGCGAGAAAGTGGAAGAGAGTGAGAGCATCCTGAACACCTCATTTGAACGTCATGCCCACGCGATCGAAGGCAACCGCCTGTGCATCAAACGACCGGGCATTTATGTGTTGAATTTGGCCACGATCTTATAGATTATGCATTGAAAACCCTAAATTGAATACAAACAAAGCTTGAAGACATAAGGGCAAACATCAATTAAAATTTAGGTGTCTGATTAAGAGAAATTCTTAAACCCTAAGAAATTGTGTTGGATGCGTTTGGGAAGAACACATTGAACCAAGGTGAAGTCAGCCTACGTTAATAAAGGGAGGATTAAACATTTGGCCATGAAGCCAAGTAGGTGGTGTCAACACCATAGGAGGTTTGGACGCCTATAAATAGAGCCTTTGGGATTTCATTTTCAAATCACAAATCATAAAATTCGTAAAAAGAGGGGGAGAGTAGAGTGTATTGGACAGTGAGGGTGAAGGAGAATGCATCAACTTGAGATGAGAAGATCTCCCAATATACTCGAGCGTTTGATGTAATTCCAAAGCCATCTGAAAGATAAGAGAGTCTAGTTTTCATGGTGAGGCTTCTGGAGAAGAAGCTCTAAGGAATTGGGCTGGAGAATGAGAAAAAGACAGAGGGGTCGAGCTATCGGGTAAGCTGGGCTAGTCTTGATGTTTAGATTATTTCGGCTAAACCATGAAGAGTTATGAGCTAAGATTTTATGGTAATCTTCTTGAGAAATTTTAGAATAGTTTTGTAGAAAGAAGTATCTCAAAATAAGGTTTAGAAATATGAGTAATCTAAGCTGTAAGTTGGATCTGGATTCTAGGAATAAAAAGGGAGCCCGAGGTAGAAAAGAGAATTATTAGAAAGGCTCCTAAGCAATTAAGATGAGTGTTATAGCTTTGATCATTAACACATAGTATGAGTGTTATAGCTTTTATCATTAACACATAGTGTGAGTGGTATAGCTTTATAGTTTCGATATATCATGAGTGTTATGTTGCTTTGATAAATAAAGAATATTGTGTGATAGTAAATGCATATTATGAGTATTCACTTAGCTTTATACTCTGATATTGGAATATATGCATCTGTAGATACAAAATACATGCTTTTGGTGATAGGATGATTGCCATGATATTGCTTGTGTGTGACTATGGAAACTGCGATTATGCCCGGGATGTGGTTAGCATGCTTAACAAAAGGTGCTTGGCAGGAAATAATGGTCAACTTCAGTCGGCGGGAAATAATGGTCGGCTTCGGTCGGCGGGAAATAATGGTCGGCTTCGGTCGGTGGGAAATAATAGTCGGTGACAACCGACGGGAAATATGGTCAAGTACCTAAGCATTGCTAGCAGGATAAATAAAATGGTCGATGTGCACATTGGCGAGAATTGGGGTCATAGGAAGGTTTCCATAGATGATGGTATTGTTTGATGATAGGATATGCTTGCTATATGTTGATGTTGGAATACAAATTAGTAGCTGCGTGATTATACCATTGATTGCACTTAAGTTCAGTGTGAGTGCCAACATGTGATTGGTTTCCCAAAATGATGATTTTCAAAATGATTTTCATCTTAAAAAGAACCATTCACTAGGCTTAGTAGTTCTCACTCTTCAAAATGTTTTCTTAATCTCCCCTAGGTAGCGGAAGATGAGGAGTTCCAGGGTGCTGCTAAGGTCAAGGTCTACCACGTGCCCCAATTACACTTCCGGAGGGTTTTTACAGTTGTCATTGTAAACTTTGTTGTTTAGTCCTTAAGTTGTATAAACGTTATATCATTGTCGTAATAAAAGATAGGCCTACTTAATTCGTTATAGTTTATCTCTTTGAATTAATTATTCCGCTGTGTATAAGTTATAGTATGGTATTAGAGTTATTCTGCAAGAATCATTAGGCAGTAAGTGTCAGCTCAAGGGTTGGTAACTGCTGCAGTTGCATCCCTCTCCCAGGCTAAAAAGGTGGTCTGGGGGCGGGGTGTGACATCTGCACTTAATGAAGATCAAGAAAATGCACTGCTGAGCATTCTGAGAAAGTATGTAAAAGCAATTGGTTGGACGCTTACAGACATTAGAGGAATAAGCCCCGCATACTGTATGCATAGGATTCGTCTCGAAGAGAATCACAAAGGATCGATCGAACATCAGCGCAGACTCAACCCTGCGATAAAGAAGGTCCTAAAGAAAGAGATAATCAAGTGGTTAGACGCAGGCATCATCTATCCAATAGCTGACAGCACGTGGGTCAGCCCCGTGCAATGCGTGCCAAAGAAATGAGGGATGACGGTAGTCCCTAATGAAAATAACGAGCTAATACCACAAAGAACCGTCACCGAATGGCAGATTTGCATGGACTACCGCTAAATGCGGCAACAAAGTAGGATCATTTCCCTTTACCTTTTATTGACCAAATGCTGGATCGCCTAGTTGGAAATGACTTCTACTGCTTCTTGGATGGGTATGCCGGTTATAACTAGATCATGATCGCCCCTGAAGATCAAGAAAAAACCATATTCACCTACCTGTATGGAACATTTACGTTTCGACGCATGTCGTTCGGCCCCTACAATGTGCCAAGCACTTTCCAAAGGTGTATAATGGCCATTTTTTCGAAATATCTCAAAGACTCTTTAGAAATATTCATGGACGACTTTTTTGTGTATGGGCAAACATACGAAATCTATCTTAACAACTTGGAGAAGATATTGAAAAGATGTGAGGAGACGAACCTCGTGCTTAATTGGGAGAAATGCCATTTCATAGTGAAGGAAGGCATTGTGCTTGGGCACAAGGTCTCCAGGGACAGGTTGGAGGTGGACAAGGCAAAAATTGAAGCGATTGAAAAGCTCCCACCTCCAACAAGTGTAAAGGCTGTCAGGAGCTTCTTGGGACATGTTGGATTTTATAGACGTTTTGTCAAAGACTTTTCAAAGATTACACGACCACTGAGTGTATTGATGGAGGCAGATAGAAAGTTTGACTTCGATGACCAATGCCTCAATGCATTCATGATTTTGAAGAACGCATTAACGACTGCACCTGTGTTTATCGCACCAGACTGGACACTGGCTTTTGAATTAATGTTCGACGCAAGCAGTTATGCGATGGGAGCAGTGTTGGCACAGAAGAGAAAAACAATGCTATATCCCATCGCATATGCGAGTAAAACCTTGAATCCTGCTCAAACAAACTACACCACCACAGAAAAAGAATTGATTGCACTGATATTTGCGTTGGAGAAATTCAGAGCCTATTTGCTGGGAACTAAAGTACTCATCCACACTGACCACTCGGCGATAAAATATTTGATGACAAAGAAAGATGCGAAGCCGAGATTGATTAGATGGGTTCTCCTCCTCTAGGAATTCGATATGGAAATAATTGATCGCAAAGGGATGGAGAACCAAGTTGCGGACCATTTATCCAGATTAGAAAATCTAGAGGTTAACCCCAATAAGTCAGAGGTGAGCGCAACTTTCCCAGACGAGTAGTTATTTCAGATTGAAGAATTGTCATGGTATGCAAATGTGGTAAATTATCTGGTTTGCGAGCAATATCCCGAAGATAATACCGACCACCAAAAGAGGCGGCTCAGACATGAATGCAGATCATATTATTGGGATGAGCCAAATCTTTATAAGAGGGGTTCAGACCAGATTCTGCGTCTGTGTGTTCCGGATGCTGCTCACCAACGCATATTATCACAGTGTCATGACTCGCCTTATGGAGGGCACTTTGGAGGCCAGCGCACAGTAGCGAAAGTATTACAAAGTGGGTATTATATGCCAACACTATTCAAGGACGCAAGAGATTACGCGATAAAGTGTGAACAATGCCAACGCACGGGTAATATTTCATGAAAACATGTAATGCCCATGAACATCATTTTAGAACAGGAATTGTTCAATGTCTGGGGCATTGATTTCATGGGACCATTCCCACCATCGAATGGTCACAAATATATTTTTCCAGCCGTCGACTACGTTTCCAAGTGCGTAGAAGCGATAACATGCGCCGCAAGTGATGTGGCGGTAGTCTCCAAATTCCTGAAGAAAAATATTTTCACTCATTTTGACACCCCATGTGCCATCATAAGTGATGAAGGCTCCCACTTTGTCAATCACACTATCAAAGAATTGCTGCACAAATATAATATCCTCCATAAAGTGCCACCGCATACCATCCATAGACAAATGGTCAAGCTGAAGTGTCCAACCAGGAGATCAAGTTGATATAGAGAAGGTGGTGAAGCCTTCACGAAAAGATTAGGCAAAAAAGCTGGATGATGCGTTGTGGGCATACAGGACCGCCTATAAAACACCTATAGACATGTCCCCATATGTGTTGGTATTTGGAAAGGCATGTCATTTACCACTCGAGCTGGAGCATAAAGCACTGTGGGCGGTGAAAAAGCTAAACTTTGACTTAAAGGCTGCAGAGGAAGCAAGGAAACTTCAATTTGTCAAGTTGGAAGAATGGAGAACTCACGCATACTGATAACGGGTAAAAATACACGTTATCATGGTACTAAGTTCTTAAACAATGTTGGATTGCGTTGATAGAATATGTTAAATTGCGTCTATTAAGCATAAATTCTACATTATTGCGGTTGCATGCGTCCAACGTATTAGGGGCAGTTGATCTCTATATTTTTGTGCAGAATAATGCATTAATGCAATGCAAAGAATGCAATCATAGGAATACATCGGTCGAGCGCAACTTCACCGCAAGACTTTGCGTTGATTGTGCTTGCAAACATCCACCTAAGAAGAATCACTGCAACATGGTGGCGCATCCGGACGAAAGGACAATTAAGATCGATGGGACAGAAAGCTGACGGCAGTCGGATCTAAATTAAGTTGACAGCCGATAACGGTCACAAAGTACATCCAGCTTTATCGGTGACAACTATTCAGCGCATCAGTCAAGAATTAAAGTTGTCCCATCTATACAACTAGGAGAGAGAAGTCGCCTTTCACCTTTGATGCCCTATAAATACCAAGTGCAATCTTCAGAGAAGGGGTTAAGTAGTCGATTACTTCATCACTTTACAAGTTCACACCTTTGTTCATAGTTTTCTTTTCCATTTCACAGTGGAGCTAGAGAAGAGTGGTGACACCGGAGATCGTCTAAGGTGGCTCGAGAGAGAACCTTGGGGTGTAAGAGCAGAGAGTGGCTTGACTCTCGCAAAAGCGAGAATATCTTTAGAGCACAAGTAGAACAGTGTAGCACCTAGTTGCAAGAAATTGCTCCAGGCTCTTTACTATACTTGCATTGTTATTCTGTACTTCATCTTCATATCTATTCAATGGAAGTTCTATTTCTACATCTACTCACTCTCTTAATACGCATGAGTAGCTAAACTAGTTGAATGGGTTGAGAAGAACTAAGCTAACATGATCTAGGAAGTTCATTGCTTGCGATTGTCTTATTTTATGCTCTACGAAACATCCCTTTAGAGTTGCTTGAGAGAGAATCTAAAGAAAGAACGGAATGTCTCGAGAGAGCTAGGTTAGAATCTGACTTGAAAGAGCAAGATTAGGCCTGCATAAATAAGAAATAGGGACTTAGAGATAAGCTCTGTTTGTCAACTTGCATCGCATGCATCCTAGGAATAGGAATGATATTATGCGGTCGCATATTTGTGTGAATGTCATGTTGTCATTGCATAAATAGAAATAGAGGTTTATGTGTAAACCCTGTAGACTTCTCACATATTTATCGCATGCGTTTAGCCTTAGAAACCGTGGTATTCACGTCGAGAAGTGGTTTACTATTGTATGCATGTTGCATGATCGCAAGGCATGAACGCAACCTAGGGAATGTTAGCCGAAACCCTTCTCAACCCATTCACTGCATATTCATCATATTTTCCGTTGCCAACTCTTTTCGAACTCTGCCGCATTTATTATTATTTTCATTACACAACAACAACTCAACACTTGTTTATTCAATCGATTACAGCAAGTTTTCATAAAAATCTCTAACGCAACTATTTTCACAAGTCCCTGTGTTCGACCCTGGACTTACCAGAAAACTCGAAGGAATTTACACTTGAATTCCGCTGGGGAAACTTGAGTGCACAACATAATTCCATCAACGCATATCATCCATTTTCCACACTTAATAACATAATGCATCAAGTTTTTGGCGCCGTTGCCGGGGACTTCGACAAAATAGTTGTTAACAATAATTTTTGTGAATTCTTTGTAGAACTCTCAATCTCTGGCGAACTACGACTCGGAGATTGAGAGAACATTTTGAAGGAGACTAAAGGACCGCCAACAATAACCACAATCCGATAAAGAAGAGATGGCGGAGCAGCCTAGGAATGAAGCACCAAACAATAACAATGTCATGGAAAATCCAATTCTGTTGGCCAATGATCGTAATAGGCCCATTAGGGACTATGCATCACTAAACCTCTATGATTTCTCTTCAGGAATCATGAGGCCTGCCTTAGACAGAAGTAGATTTGAAATGAAATCGGTGATGCTGCAGATGATCCAGGCTACAGGTCAATTCGGAGGAAGGCGTGGCGAGGATCCACACACCCACCTCTGAAGTTTTAGTGAAATCTGCAATACTTTTGTGTTCCCAAACATCTCTGCTGAGGAGGTTCAACTAACGCTGTTTCCATTTTCTCTCTGTGATCAGGCTAGGAAATGGGCCTACTCGCTCGAACTAGAAGAGATCACTTCTTGGGAGCAGATGGTGGAGAAGTTTATGAAGAAGTATTTCCTACCTACAGAGAATCCAGACGGAGAAGGCTTATTACTAATTTTGAACAAGATATGGACGAAACGCTCAGCGATGCCTGGGCGAGGTTTAAAAGGTTGGTCCGAGATTGTCCGCATAATAGGCTGCCAGACTGTCTTCAAATGGAAATTTTCTACCACGATTTGAATCCTGCTTTGCAGACCGCTGCCTGACAAGACTTATGATGAGGCAAAGAATATCCTGGATCGCATCTCCAAGAATCATGAAGACTAGAGGGAGAGCGACCAGAGATTAAGACTCAAAGATTCTGACACAAATAACGGTGTTATTGTTTCATTGCAAAACCAAATGACCGCAATGATGAATTTGATTCAAGGAATGACGATCAGTAGCCTAACACCGCAAGGTGGGCAAATCAATGCAATAAGTCAAAACACCACAAGGTGTACGACTTGCGGTGATGGGCATGCGATGGATGATTATCCACAAAACCCACAGTCTGTATATTTTGTAGAGAACAACCCATTTTCCAACACCTACAACCCCGGGTGGAAAAACCACCCAAACTTTTCTTGGAAGAATCAACAACAAAATTTTCAATCTGTGGCACAAAAAGAAGAGCCACCAGGTTCTTTCAACGCAGTAACGGTCAACAGAGCAACCAAGCGAGTAGCTTACAATAACCACCGCAATCTTCTTCCCTAGAAGGCCTATTGAAGTAATATATAGAGAAAAATGAGACGGTGTTTCAAAGCCAGACTACGTCCATCTGCAACCTTGAATTGCAAATGGGCTAGATTGCAAATGAGCTCAAAAGTAGACCGCAAGGGGCACTGCCAAGTTCAACCGAGCTTCCACGCAACCCAGGGGGTTCAGGTAAGGAGCAATGTCGGTTGTGACATTGCACAGTGGAAAGACTGTGGAGGGAGAAAAGAAGGAGCAGAACAGATCAACCTCCATCGCAGCTGAACCTGAGATTTCGACAATGCAAGAAGAAGGAAAAGAAAATGAAGCAGTAGAACCTGAGGTTGCGTCAGCCTCAAAGTCAAATGAAACAGCAACCGTGAAAGTCCAGTTACCACCTTTCCCTTAGAGGCTAAAGAAGAAGAAAAACAAAGAGGTACAATACCAATGCTTCCTATCTATGTTAAAGCAATTACATGTTAACATTTCTTTCAGTGTAGCAATTGAGGAAATGCCTGCCTATGCCAAGTTTCTGAAGGACATGGTAATCATGAAAAGAGGCGCTGGAAAATTTTCTATGGTGGCATTAACGCAAAGTTCTAAATCTATTATCCCACCAAAGATGACCGATCCTAGAAGCTTCATTATTCCTTCCTCCATAGGAGGACTCTATATTGGGAAAGCCTTGTGTGACTTGGGGGCTAACATAAATTTGATGTCGCTGTCAATCTTTCGACAACTAAATGTGGGGCAACTTGTGCCCACATCCGTGACTCTTCAACTGGCCGACAGGTCTCTAATTCATCTAGAGAGTAAGGTGAAAGACGTGCTGATCATAATTGATAAATTTATTTTTCCAATTGACTTCATCATCCTGGATTATGAGGCCGATAAAGATGTGCCCATCATTTTAGGGCGACTTTTCCTGTCAACAGGTCATGCTCAAATTGATGTGCACAAGGGCGAGATCACTTTGAGCATAAACGGACAGAAGCTCAAATTTAATATAATTCGTGCCATGAAATTTCCTGATAAGGAAGACCTGCAAGATTTGGAAGATGACTTGAATTTGATTGAAGAAGAAAATTCTGATAAAGAGTATGAAGAAGAGGATGCCGACGCATCCATAGCTGCCTGCAATGCGATTATAGCAAAAACAAACAAAGAAGAAGGATCGATTATAATGCAATAAGAAGAGACGAAGGAAGAAAGAAAAATAACGCAACCTTCTCTCATGGAGCCACCAACCCTTGAACAAAAAACCCTACCAACCATCTAAAGTATGCATTTCTAGGGCAGAATGAGAAGCTGTCAGTGATAATTTCCTCCGCACTTAACGCAGATCAAGAGAATGTGTTGATGAGCATTCGCAAAAAGCATGTGCGAGCAATCAACTGGACGCTCGCTGATATCAGAGGAATTAGCCCCGCGTACTGCATGCACCACATTCGTCTTGAGGACGACCGCAAAGCAACCATTGAGAATCAACGCAGACTTAATCCTGCGATGAAAGAGGTCGTCAAAAAGGAGATTATCAAGTGGCTGGATGCGGACATTATCTATCCCATTTCAGATAGCACGTGGGTCAGCCCCATGCAATGTGTGTCGAAGAAGGGCAGAATGACGGTAGTCCCCAATGAGAACAATGAATTAATACCACAGAGGATCATCGATGGATGGCGCATCTGTATGGACCTCCGCAAATTGAATGCAGCCACAAAGAAGAATCATTTCCCTCTGCCATTCATCGATCAAATGCTGGATAAATTGGTAGGGAATGATTTTTACTGTTTCTTGGATGGATACGCTGGGTACAACCAGATCATGATAGCTTTTGAAGACCAAGACAAAACCACATTCACCTGCCCATATGGGACATTCGCTTTCCGCCGCATGTCGTTCGGCCTCTGCAATGCGCCAAGCACGTTCCAGAGATGTATGATGGCAATCTTTTTAGATTATCTCGAGGACTCAGTAGAAATATTTATGGATGACTTCTCCGTTTATGGGAATAATTATGAAGTCTACCTGGCTAATTTGGAGAAAATTCTGAAAAGATGTGAAGAGGCGAACCTGGTACTTAACTGGGAAAAATGTCACTTCATGGTGATAGAGGGTATAGTGTTGAGGCATAAGGTCTCTCGAGAAGGGTTGAAGGTGGACAAAGCAAATATTGACGCAATTGAAAAGCTTCCACCTCCAACCAACGTGAAGGCAGTACGAAACATCCTAGGGCATGTTGGATTCTATAAACGATTCGTTAAAGACTTTTCTAAGATAACAAGACCATTGAGTGCGTTACTAGAGGCAGACAGAAAGTTTGAATTTGACAACAATTGCCTCGACGCATTTCGAATTTTAAAGGATACGTTGATTACCACACTCGTCTTAATTGTGCCGAATTGGACACTACCGTTCGA
The DNA here is from genome assembly GCF_009727055.1 of Benincasa hispida. Classification (NCBI taxonomy): domain Eukaryota; kingdom Viridiplantae; phylum Streptophyta; class Magnoliopsida; order Cucurbitales; family Cucurbitaceae; genus Benincasa; species Benincasa hispida. The sequence goes on along the minus strand of NC_052352.1, from coordinate 62,411,607 downwards.
AATCATGTGCGACGCAAGTGGGTATGCGATGGGAGCTGCACTAACACAAAAGAAGAAAACAATTTTACACCCCATCGCATATGCAAGTAAAACCCTGAACCCTGCTCAACTTAATTATACCACCACCGAAAAAGAGCTTCTGTCTGTGATTTTTGTGTTGGAAAAATTTCGGGCATACTTGTTGGGAACCAAGGTACTCATTCATACTGATCACTCGGCTATCAAATATTTGATGACAAAAAAGGACACAAAGTCGAGATTGATCAAATGGGTTCTCCTCCTTCAAGAATTTGATATTGAGATAATTGATCGAAAGGGGACAGAGAATCAAGTTGCAGATCACTTGTCCAGACTAAAAAATCCTGAGGTTGACCGCAATGAATCTGAAGTGAGTATCGTGTTCCTGGACGAGCAGCTGTTTCACATAGAAGAACTGCCATGGTATGTGGACATCGTTAATTATTTGGTATGTGAACAATTTCTTGAAGATTACACCTACCATCAACGGAAGAAGCTCAAGAATGAATGCAGACACTACTATTGGGATGAGCCGAATCTGTATAAAAAAGGTGCAGACCAAATCATTCAATTATGCGTACCAGATGCTGCTCAATAACGCATATTGTCACAGTGCCACGATTCACCTTATAGAGGGCACTTTGGAGGACAACGTACTGCAACCAAAGTTTTACAAAGTGGATTCTTCAGGCCTTCGTTATTTAAGGATGCTGCTAACTACACAATGAAATGTGATCGGTGCCAGCGCACTGGCAACATTTCATGGAAGAACGCAATGCCGATGAATATTATCTTGGAGCTGGAACTATTCGACGTATGGGGGATTGATTTCATGGGACCATTCCCTCCTTCAAACGGTAAGCACTATATTTTATTAGCCGTTGACTATGTCTCCAAGTGGGTAGAGGCAATTGCATGCGCCGCAAATGATGTGGCAGTAGTCTCCCAGTTCCTGAAGAAAAATATTTTCACACATTTTGGCACTCCCCGTGCCATCATAAGTGATGAAGGATCACACTTTATCAACCACAGTATAAAGGAGCTACTGCACAAGTACAACATCCTCCACAAAGTGGCCACCGCATACCATTCGCAAACAAATGGCCAAGCTAAAGTGTCCAATCGGGAAATTAAATCGATACTTGAGAAGGTAGTCAAACCTTCGCAGAATGATTGGGCAATGAAGCTTGATGATGCAGTATGGGCATATCGGACCGCATTTAAAACACCTATAGGCATGTCCCCCTATGCATTGGTATTTGGCAAAACGTGTCACTTACCCTTGGAGCTAGAATATAAAGCATTGTGGGCGGTCAAGAAATTGAATTTTGATTTAAAGGAAGCATGGGAAGCGCGAAAAATGAAATTGGTCGAGCTTCAAGAATGGAGGAACAACGCAAATGAAAATGCAAAAATTTATAAGGAGCCCACCAAGTGCTGGTATGATCAACGCATATGCGGCAAGAACCTCCAAGTCGGGCATAAAGTATTGCTTTTCAATTCACGTCTACGACTCTTCCTGGGAAAGCTAAAGTCTCATTGGTCCGGACCGTTCATAATTCGACAAGTACTTCCGTATGGCACGGTGGAATTATCAAATGACGACGGTACCAACATATTCAAAGTCAATGGGCAGTGAATAAAGGTGTATCCATGGAGAAGACTGGCATCGCCAAGTTGACTCCATGGAACTAAGAAACTTAGAATAAATAAGGAAGTAGGTGGTTCCTGCATTGTCACATGATCGCAATTTCTCACGGACGCAAGTTTTGGAAAACTTAAAGTCTTCAACTCTTTTCGCCACAACTCAGAATCTTCACTATCTTTCAGCTATCTACAAAAAAAAAAAATTGCGTTAACGATTTTTCTTTTTGTTTAAAATAATTTGACCCTCTCTTTGTTTTTCTTACAATGATCGAGGCGCTGGATTGCGGCGATGTTACACGAAGAAGAATTCATCTTATTCCATCACCGCAACCCACAGAAGAAAGATCGCCACAAGGATAGATGCGTCAACACAATGCAGGCGACAATGCAAAATTTGGGGGTGTACTCTTCCTTATCTTTATTTCAAATTTTGCGCTACCACATTGCATTTCGCTTTTCGAAGTTTTATCACCGCATCCTTCTTGATTACCGCAATCATTTAACAAGTAGATAAATTTAGTAGTTTACCGCATTCTGTTTCTTTGCCAAGTAAGATTTCAATGATGAAAAATATGCTTCTATTTCTTTCGTATATATTAGAGTCAACTTAATCTTAAGATAGTCACCTCATAAAATATTTCTGGAAGTTAGGGATTTGCTAGCTTTCTTTCAAACTCTCTTTACAACGCATTCTAGAACATCGCATAACTTATTTTAATCTTTTGGCAACGGGGACATTTCCGCATTTTAAATTTAGGGGTGAGGTATTTATTTTCGACCTTGCTATTTTCGGTTCTATAAAAAAAACATTTTTGAGAATAACAACTCCACTGACAATGCAAAGGGGAAACCCATGTTGATAAGAGTTAAGTTGTGAAAGGTACTTACCCGTAGTTGGATGTCCGCATGATACAGTGGGGGCAAGCCAAAACGAAAGTAAGTTACCAGGATCAACGCATAAATCAATGATCGCAACTCCAATGCCAAATCGATATGAGTTTAGTTTGAGAAAGAGTGCATTGCTCGTAGTGGGATATCTGCATGACACCCATGGGGGCAAGCCAAAATGAAGGTAAGGCACTCGGGTTAGCGCAAGGTTAGAAAAAAATAGCAATAAAGAAAATTTTTGTGAAAGGATAAATCTTTTGTCACCCCGGTAGAAAATTTTCTTTTTGAAATAAATTATGCGATGTTCCAGTATTTAGTAAAGTCCTTTTGAAAGTTAAACTTGCAGTCCTTAGGTCTTAGAAATATTTTAAGAGTAGACTTGAATAAGACTTAAGAAAATTCTAGTATATAGGATTTGAATGAAGTATCTTTGAGAAATCTAGGAAAAGAACTTTGCGGTTAACTTGCTAAAAGAGTCCTTAGCTTATGCTTGAGGACAAGCATTGTTTAAATTTAGGGGTATGATAACGGGCAGAAATGCACATTATCATAGTACTAAGTTCTTAAACAATGTTGGATTGCGTTGATAGAATATGTTAAATTGCGTCCATTAAGCATAAATTCTACAATACTGCGGTCGCATACGTCCAACGTATTAGGGCAGTTGATCTCTATATTTTTGTGTAGAATAATGCATTAATGCAATGCAAAGAATGCGATCATAGGAATACATTGGTCTAGCGTAACTTCACCGCAAGACTTTACGTTGATCGTGCTCGCAAACATCCACCTAAGAAGAATCACCGCAACATGGTGGGCGCATCCAGACGAAAGGACAATTAAGATCGATGGGACAAAAAGCTGACGGCAGTCGGATCCAAATTAAGTTGACAGTCGATAACGGTCACAAAGTACATCCAACTTTATCGGTGACAACTATCTGGCGCATCAGTCAAGAATTAAAGTTGTCCCATCTGTACAACTAGGAGAAAGAAGTCGCCTTTCACCTTTGATGCCCTATAAATACCAAGTGCAACCTAGGGTGTGTTAGCCGAAACCCTTCTCAACCCGTTCACTGCATATTCATCGTATTTCCTGTTGCCAACTCTTTTCGAACTCTGCCGCATTTATTATTATTTTCATTACACAACAACAACTCAACACTTGTTTATTCAATCGGTTACAACAAGTTTTCATAAAAATCTCTAACGCAACTATTTTCACAAGTCCCTGTGTTCGACCCTGGACTTACCAGAAAACTCGAAGGAATTTACACTTGAATTCCGCTGGGGAAACTTGAATGCACAACATAATTCCATCAACGCATATCATTCATTTTCCACACTTAATAAAATAACGCATCACATACGAAAACGCAAAGATCTACAAAGAGCGGGCAAAACACTGGCACGACAAACAATTATGCAGAAAGAATCTCCAAGTCGGGCAAAAGTTCTTACTATTTAATTCACGGCTACGACTCTTCCCTGGAAAATTAAAGTGACATTGGTCCGGACCCTTCATAGTCATAGAGGTATTCCCGCATGGCGTGGTCGAGTTATCCAATGATGACAGAACCAACATATTCAAAGTTAATGGGCAACAAGTGAAAATATATCACAGAGAAGACTGGCATTGCAAGGTCGCCTTTGTACACCTAAGAAACTCTGAATGAAAAAGAAGTGGGCGGTTCCTGCGCCATCATGCGATTCAAATTCATCAGGGAGCAAGTTTTGTGAAGTATCCATTGAAATCCTGAATTCATGAACTTATCTCTATCCCCTTTTAGTATTGTCATTTCGCTATCTGTTGTAAAAAAATATAAATAAAAAAATGGCGTTTTATTAACTTTGTTTTATTATTATTTGACCCTCTCACTATTTTCCTTGCAATGATCGAGGTGAATGATTGCGAGGGTGCTACACGAAGATGCAACTACTTTATTTCGTCACCACAATCAAAGAAAGCAGTTCGACGCAAAGCAGGATGCATCCACAAATAATGCGGGCGACAGTGCAAATTTAGGGATTGTATCTTTCCTTGACTTCGTTATTTCCAAATTTTGCACTATTGCATCGCATTTTAACTCTAAAAATTTTATCATTGCATCCTCTTTAGTCGGCGCAATCATTTAACATTGATTAATTTAGTAAGTCACCACATGCTTTCTTTTTGTCAATTATGATTTCAATGATGAAACACATGCTTCTATTTTTTCGTATATAATAGAGTCGACTTAATTTTAGGATAATCACCTCATGAAATATTTCTAGAAGTTAGTGGTCTGCTAGCTTTCTTTCAAACTAACCCTTTATGAAACTTCTTAAGAGCATCGCATGACTTCTTTCAATCTTTTAGCAATGAAGGCATTGCCGCATTTTAAATTTGGGGGTGCAGTATTCATTTTCGACCTTGCTATTTTTAGCTTACAAAAAAATCATCATAACGTTGCGATCGGATCCTACTCGTAGTTGGATGTCCGCATGACACATATAGGGGCAAGCCAAAACGAAGGTAGGAATCGTGATCAACGTATAAATAAATGATCGCAACTCCGCTGCCAAATAAGCATGAGTTTAAACTGAGAAAGAGCGCCTTGCTCGTAGTTGGATGTCTGCATGACATACATGGGGGCAAGCCAAAACGAAGGCTAGGAAATTGGATCAGTGCAAGGTCATAGAAAATAATAATAATAATAATAATAATAATAATAATAATATGTCTAAAATACGCAAGGATAAAAATCATTTGAAAATACCCCAGTGAAAAAGTTTTTTTATGAAATAAATCATGCGATGCCCTCGAATCTGGTAAAGTCTTTTTTAAGGTTAAACTTGTGGTCCCTAAATTTTAGAAATATTTTAAGAAGAGACCTGGATAAAAATTAAGGAGATTTTGGTGCATAGGATTTGAATAAGGCATCCTTGAGAAATCTAGGAAAGAGAAGGCGATTGATTTTCTAAAGAAAATATTTAGCTTATGCTTGAGGACAAGCATTGTTTAAATTTGGGAGTGTGATAACGGACAGAAATGCACGTTATTACAGCGCAAAGTTATAAAACAATGTAGGATTGCGATGGTAAGAATATACAATATTGCGTCCAAAAGCATTAAGTTCACAACATTGCAATCGCATGTGTCCATCGCATTAAAACAGCTAACTTATGTATTTTCGTGCAGATTGTTGACGCAAGGCGGAAATGCGATACGAAGAAATTAATGTCCAAGCGCATTAAGAGATTACGATGCAAGGCTATGCGATCATTTGCACTCACGAATATCTGCTCAAGAAGTTGGCCGCATAGAGCCGGCACATCAAGGTCGGCACATCTGGGTGAAAGCTTAATAAATCACAATGGGATAGAAAGCTGATGACGGTCGATTCTGAATTAAGTTGACAAGCCGTTAACGACCTACTGTAGCAAGTACACTCAACTTTTTCAGTGACAATTATTCGGCGCATCAACCAGAGAATTAATGCCATCCCATCAGTGCAATCATAAGAGAGAAAAAGCTTTTCATTCTGAAGCTCTATAAATACGAAGGCCATCTTCAGTGAGCTAGTTCGTTTAGTCGCCCAGTTTTTAGAGTTCACCCTTTAGACGATACTTAGCATTGTTCTTATTTCTTCTACTTAAAAGGCGGAAGCGAGAGAAGGGAAGAGACGCCGAAAAATCGTCCTGGTCAGCTCGAGAGAGTGCCAGGGAATGTGGAACAACAGAGAGAGGGTCGACTCTTGCGAGAGTAAGATTATCTTTTCAGTAGGGTAGAGGAGAACAGTGTAAAAGCCTTGGGAAGCAAGAAATTGCTACCAAGCTCTTTATTCTTATTCTGAATTGTCATTCTGTACTTCGATTATATATTTATAACATGGAACTTGCTTATCTACATTTGTTCACTCTCTTTAAAACATGCATGAGTAGCTAAATTTATCGAATGGGTCGAGAAGTACTTAGCTAACATGACCTAGGATCTTCATTGCATGCGATCATCTTGTCTTATGTTACACCCAACACCCTTTAGAGCTACTCGAGAGAGAGTCTAAAGAAAGAACCTAAGACTTGAGAGAGCTAGGTTATAATCTAGACTCGAGAGAGCAAGATTAGATCTGCATAAGCAAGAGATAGGGACTTAGAGATAAGCTCTGTTTGCCAACATGCATCGCATGCACCCTAGAGATAGGTTATGGTAATATGCGGTCGCCTTGTATGTGTGTGTCATCATCATCACATAGACAAGAATAGAGGCTTAGATGTAAGTTCTATAGACATCATTGCATCTATCGCATGTGTTTTAATACTAGAAGCCGTAGCATTTGCATTGAGAGATGATTTGCTATTGTATGTGTGTAGCATGATCGCATAACATGAATGCAATCCAAGGAAGTGTTAGCTAAACCCCTTCTCAACCCGTTCTATCGCATATTCATCGAATCTTCCATATTATTAACGTTTTTCTCAACTCTGCCACATACATTGTGTACTGTAAACAACAAACCAACCAACTCCTTGATTTATTTGTTACCGCAAAGTGATCTAAAAATTACCACCGCATATGTTTTCCTTAGTCCCTAAGTTCAACCCTGGGCTTACCAGGCAACTCAGTAGGATTCATACTTGGATCTTACTGAGAAAACTTGCATGCTCAATGAATTTTCCACCAACGCAATCCTTATCATTATTTCATCGCATAGTAACACGCACCAGTTATATCCAATGGACACAGAAATTTATTTGGAGTGCGAAGAGTGCAGTTGTCAGTCTTTAGTGGAATGACTGGCAGTTAACGGATGTTGGGTAATTTAATTAAAGAGTTTAATTCATTATCCGAGTACCGTTGGAGCTTCAATGTACATGTCGATAAGGTCCCCTCTGTAGCTCAATAGGGATTTAATTGAGAATTATTTTTAAATTAATTTGAAGTGTTCAAATTAACTGAGGGAATTAATTATATATGATATAATTAATTAAATTAATTATATATGAGATATAATTAATATAATATTTTTGATACATTATAATATAAGGTAATATGAGAGGAATTTGAATATGATTAAATACTAATTATATGAATGAGATTCATGTATTAAATTTGATATAAATATAATTTATATAAAATACCATAAATAAGTTGAGAGGAATTAAATATTTGAATATGATTCAAATATTAATTATATGAATGAGATTCATATAAGTGAATTTAATATAAATGTGATTTATATTAAATGTCATGTATTGTTGAGAGAAAATACATTTATAGGCTATATTGTATTTGATACAATATGTAACTATAGTTATGTGTTATATGGGATATAACATATACTTTATATACATATAATAAGGTTGTTATTATATGTATAATTATTATTAATTTAATTTTATTAAATTAATATTAATTAATTAAAGGGAGGGAGTTACAACTTCCTTCCCCCATTTTCTCTCAGTCAATACATGGGTTGTGTGAGAGAAAAAGATGAATTTGATTTATCTTCTTCCTAAAAACACCAAAAAAAAACAAAAAAAACAAAAGAAAGAAAGAAAAATAGCTCTCTCTGGGAAAAACTTACAGAGAAGAAAAGTTCTTCTCCTCTCTCTCTTCCTCTCCATCTCCTTCCCTTTTCTACAACCCTAAGGTAGAGCCCATAACTCTCGCCATTCTCAATCCCTAAGAAGAATACATAAGGCTCAGGTAGAATCCCATTTGGAGAAGGAGATCCGTTTATGACTTGTTCGAGGGATTTTTGAAGAAAGTGTTCTTCAAAGGTAAGGGTTTTTGAAACCCTAAGTTTTCCTTTAGTATTGCATGCTATAATTTATGTAAATGTATATCTTGTTTTTGTTTAATTGTAAAACTTCTATTCCGTGAAAAATGGAAATTGGGACGATATTACTTCTGCTCACGGTTCTCTCCAGTTAGAGTTTTTTCAACTTAAACATGTATGTAGAGACATATGGATGGGTTGTGTTTAAGTGATAACTGAAGGGTCTATAGTAGATGGACAAGGTTGGGTACTTTATCCTTGTGACAGTACAAATACGATCCGCTTTATAAATATTATAAATGTTGTAAAGTGCTACAAATGATTTGATCCTGATCATTCATGTAGAGACATGTGAGCGGGGGTATTCTATACAAAAGAGTTTGTATAAGACCAGACCACGAAATGATTAGTCTCATTATATAACATTGTTAGGTGAAATGACCTAAATCCTGAATGAGTTGTGAACTCCTACCTATGAAGGAGGTCCTTTGATTTGTATGGGTGAGAGTGACCAAATCGTAGACTCAATAAACCTTCCATTTAGAGGATTCATCTAATTGAGGAGCTGGGGACACAGCTACACAAGATGGAATTCATTCCTTCCCTAATGTTGAGGTAAGTAGATAAATTGCTCCCTTAAAGACTGATTCTAAGACTTGAACAATGTGGCGTCACACCATCGCTTATCCCAAAAGGGGTTTGGTCATATTTAGACTATGACTTGTTGTTCATTAGAGGGATCAATGGTACTTAAGGAGTTAGATGTAACTATAGGGGCAAAACGGTAATTTTGGCTCGCTTGTACTTACGAGTAATTTGTGAAGGGTCATCGCACTGTTGACTGGTTATAGTCAATAGACATAGAAATATATCTGTAGTGCAAAGAGTGTAGCTGTAGGTCTTTAGTGGAGTGACCGACAGTTAATGGATGTTGAGTAATTTAATTAAAGAAGTTAATTAATTATTTAAGTACCATTTGAGCTTCAATCTACAGGTCCATAAGGTCCCCTGTAGCTCAATAGGGATTATTGACATTTAATTTTGGATTCATTTGAATTGTTCAAATTAATTGAAGGAATTAATTATATGTGATATAATTAATATAATGTATTTGATACATTATAATATAAAGTTTATTCTGAGAGGAATTAAATATTTGAATATGATTCAAACACTATTTATATGGATGAGATTCATATGATTAAATTTAATATGAATTTAATTTATATTAAATGTCATGAATTATTGAGAGTTTTAAAACTATAGATTATATTATATTTGATATAATGTAAACTATAGGCTATGTATATATATTTTTTATTTTTTTTATTAAATTATTATTTTAATTAAATTTTAAATTAAAGGGAGGGAGTTACAATTTCCCGCCTTTTAATACTCTCAGAGAAGAACGTGTGAATGGGTGGTTACTTCCTACAATCTTTTTCTTCTTGGCTTTTTGCACAAAGAAGGTCCTTGAACTATGGGTTGTTCTTCTTGATCTCCCAACAAGAACACATAGAGAATTATCCTCTCTTCTAAATCTTTCTCCCTTTCTCAAAATAAACAGAGCCCACATACTCCTGTTATTCTCACCCTATCCTTAGGAGAATACGGAGGAAACTCTTGCGATGGTGGCCATTTTGGTTTTTCATTTGTAATCATTTGAAAAGAGGAGATCGTGAAGATTTATTGGCTTCAAGGGTAAGTGTGGCTAATCCAAATCCTTATTCCCTTTTCTGTTTAATTTTTATTGCATGTAGTAAAATCTACGAAATGCATAACTATGTTTCTTTTAATTAAAAATTGGGACCGAGCCCCACTTTCACGTTCTCTTCAGTTACTTCCCTTATGTCTGCTAAAAAAAATCCACAATGTCTTCCAACAAAGTGCTCAACCTCAGATTAGAGGGCATATCAGAAGAAATGTTAGGAACATCAGTATTAACAAGCTGAGTTGAGGAGGAGTTTTCTTCCGGTGTAGAGGAGGAATCAAAAGGGGCGACATTATCATCAATTACTACGTTAATGGACTTCATGATAGTGCGAGTACGTTTATTGAAAAAACGAGAGGCTCGACCATTTGAGGAATACCCAAGGAAACATCCTTCATCTCATTTTGAGTCTCGTTTCCTCCTGGCCTCTCTGTCAACCAGGTTGTAACTATTGGGTTTTATGCCTAAAACTCGTAGATAGTAAATGTAAATAATTGATGGTCGTCAATAAAAAGTTATCAATGTTATTTCAATAAGTGTTATTGATTATGTTGTATTCTATTTTTTTCTTAAAAACTCTAAATCCAATAAACTAACATCATAGGTTGTCTGATACATTTTGAATCGTATGTGGAGACATACAGGGATCAATGTTCAATATACAGCCTAAAAGGTCTATAGTATAGTGATAAAGTTGGGTACCTTATCCTAATGACATTATGGATATGACCCACTTTGTATTTGGTCCAAACGCACCAATCCAATGCGTTCTTATAGGTGACATGTGAGTGGAGGTATCTTATGCAATGAGTTTGCGTAAGACCAAACCGTGAAATAGTAATCATTAGATGTGACACCATTGACTAGTTAGGTTTCTATTAATAGGATGACCTAGGCAGCTTTGTCTTAATCCTAAGTGTATTATGAATTGCTGCTCATGAAGAATTGTCCTTTGATTTGTATGAGTGAAAGTGACCAGTTTGTCGACTCAATAAGTCTACCATTTTGGGGACAAGACCAAGCGGGGAACTGGGAAGATAATATAAGATGGATTTCACTCCTTCTCAACTTTAGGGTAAGTAAATGAGTGTTCCCTTAAGTGGTGTCTCTGGGACTTGAACAAAGGGCTCTACTCTCTCGTTGGCCTGAGAGGGTTTCTGTTTAATAGTTGGATCATAAACAGCTTGTTCATTAGAGGATCACTAGTACATGAGGATACAGAGGTAACCTAGGGGTAAAACGATAATTTAACCAGTTGGTTTTACGAACACTTATGAAGGAGCAACTTGTTGTCATTGGTCTATATTCGTGGACACAGAAATATATCTGCAGTGAGAAGAGTGCAGTTGTGGGTCTTTAGTGTTAGGATTGGTGTTCTAATTTTCCTGGTAGTCTCGTAGCTTGTAAATACTTTGTGAACATATTGTTATTAATAAACAATTGTTATTTTATAAGAATTTACTCAAATCTAATAAACTAAGATCCGTGGTTATTTCATGTAACTTAAGCATGTATGTGAAGACATACAAGTAGATCATGCCTTAAGTAATAATCTAAATGGTCTATAGTAGATGGATAAAAGAGGGATACCTTATCCTGTTGACACTACGGATACGATCCGCTTTATAGATGTTACAAGTCTTGTAAAGTGCTACAAATGGTTTGACCCTTACCATGTGGAGACATGCGAGCGGAGGTATCCTATACAAAGAGGAAAACAGGAGGTAGACGATTGAGTAAGTGGAAGATGAAGATTGTCTATCGCATAGACGATATACTCAATCGTTTAGAAGATGAAGCCTATCATATAGACTTTACTACTCGATCGTGTAGTAACGATCAAACGAGTAACTATCATATAGTCAACTTGTAGCTCGATCATGTATGCTCTCAATGCTATCGCTTAGTAAAAACACTTTTACTTGATAGCCTTTTTCGTGAGATTTTTCCAAATGAATTAACCGACTCCTTTTGGAAAACAATTTTCCTTTCTATCTCACGGTTATCATAAAACTTCCAACAACCTCCCACTCAAATCGGTTATTAGAGAAAAAGAACTAATTATCATACAATTAATATATTATAAATAATTATGATAACCAACTTATCGTATTATATTTATAGCCTATAGTTTTAATATTTCATCATATAAAACATATAAACCATAGTTCTTTTTCTATTTTATAGTATTTAATATAAATCATATTTATATTAATTCCTCCAATTAATGTATCTAATACATCATATCAATTATATCATATATAATTGAATTTCTTCTTGTTAATTTGAACACTTCAAACTAATCCAAAATCTGATTCTCAACTTGAATCCATCGAGTTACCAAGGGGACCTCATGGACCTGTAGCTTGAAGCTCAAACGCTATGCGAATAACTTATTAAACTCTTTAGTCATGAGATCTACCATCCGTTAACTGTTGGTCACTCCACTAAAGACAAACAGTTGCACTCTTCACACTATAGATATATTTCTGTGTCCATATGACCAATAAACATGGCGATGACCCTTTACAAATCGCTTGTAAGTACCGTTGGGTCAATTTACCGATTTTTCGCTATAGTTACATCTAACTCTTTAAGTACCACTGATTCCTCTAATGAATAATAAATCATAGTCCTACTATGACTGAGTCCTCTCTTCCAAAGAGAGGGTATGACCACTAATTCAAGATCCGAAATCAACCCTTAGGGGAGCAATTTATCTACTTACCCCTGCTTCAAAGAAGAAGTGAATTCTGTCTTGTGTAGATGAGTTTCCAGCTCCTCAATTAGACGACTCCCCAAAATGGTAGGCTTATTGAGTTGGCAGTCTGGCCACTCTCACCCATACAGATCAAAGGACTGCCCTTATAGGTAGGAGTTCCCAATTCACTCAGGATTAAGGTCATGTCACCTATGTTCATTTTAGTGAAATGTAAGTCTCAATTATCAACGACGTTATATAAAGAGAGTAATCATCTCGTGGTCTGGTCTTATACAAACTCTTTGTATAGGATACCCCCCCTCGCATGTCTCCACATGAATGGTCAGGATCAGACCATTTGTAGCACTTTACAACACTTGTAACATCTACAAAGTGGGTCATATCCATAGTGTCACCAGGATAAGGTATCCCTCATTTATCCTTATACTACAGACCATTTAGGTTATTACTTAAGGCATGATTCACTTATATGTCTAACATACATGCTTAAGTTACATAAAATAACCACGGATCTTAGTTTATTGGATTGAGTAAATGCTTATAAAATAACACTTATTTTATTAATAACAATGTGTGTAGAAAATGTTTGCAAACTAGAGACCACCGGGAGAATTAGGACACCAATCCCAACAATTTCCCACTTGTCCTAATGCCTTGGGAGACTAATGTACAATACATAAAAAAAAATACAATACACAATAAACTAGGGCATACTCTATACCCCATTATCATTTTCCACTTGCCTTAGACAAGATTTCGTATGTCCCGTAGACTCAGACTCTCCAAATGACCCTCGAACACTTTAGCCGTAAGAGCCTTTGTAAATGGATCAGCAACGTTGTGCTCCGAAGCGATCTTCGTGACTATCACATCATCGTGATGCACAATCTCTCTGATCAAATGATACTTCCGTTCGATATGCTTACCTCTTTGGTGACTCCGAGGTTCCTTAGAATTTGCCACAGCCCCATTGTTATCACAATTGAGAGTGATCGACAAAGACATATTTGGAGCAACTTTCAAATCTGTAAGAAACTTCCTAAGCCAAACAACCTCTTTAGCAGCTTCACAAGCGGCTAGATATTCGTCTTCCATATGGAGTCCGCGATGCATCCTTACTTGATGCTTCACCAAACTACAACCCCTCCATTCAGAGTGCACAGTGACCCTGATGTCGATTTCCGAGAATCTCTATTAGTCTGAAATTTAGAGTCTGTGTATCCTATAAGGATCAAATCCTTATCTCCATACACGCACATATAGTCTCTCGTTCTTCGAAGATACTTGAGAATCGCTTTGACTGTCGTCCAGTGAGCTAATACTAGATTGGACTGATATCGACTGACAATCCCTACCGCATAGTAAATGTTAGGTCTAGTACATAACATTGCATATATGAGGCTTCCAACAGCCGAAGCATAGGGAATCCGTCTCATTTTCTCAACCTCTTGAGGTGTCTTAGGACAATGCTCCTTAGACAAAATAATTCCATGCCTGAAGGGTAATAAACCTCTCTTGGAATTCTGCATCAAGTACCTGATCAACATCTTGTCAATGTACAATGTTTGAGATAAGACCAACCTCTTGTTCTTACAATCATGAATAATTTGGATCCCTAGAACAAACTACGCCTCTCCCAAATCTTTCATTTGGAATTGGGCAGCTAGCCACTTCTTAATGTTAGTCAGAAAAACTACATCATTCCCAATAAGTAGGATATCATTCACATACAGTACCAGGAAAGCTACTGAGCTGTTGATGATTTTCTGGTAAACATAAGGCTCATCAACATTATGATCAAAGCCAAATGATTTGATCGCACTATCAAATCTAATGTTCCACAATCTAGATGCTTGTTTCAGCTCATAGATGGACCTATTAAGCTTGCAAACCTTTTGCTCTTGATCTGGAACAATGAATCCCTCTAGTTGAGCCATGTAGATGGTCTTCTCAAGATTACCATTCAGAAAGGCAGTCTTGACGTCCATTTTCCATATGTCATAATCATAAAATGTGGCTATGGACAAGAGAATTTTGATAGACTTCAACATGACAACAGGTGAGAAAGTTTCCTCATAGCCCACTCCCTCGACCTGGGTATAACCCTTTGCCACGCGTCTAGCCTTAAAGGTCTGCACCTTTCTATTTACACCTCGTTTTCTCTTGTAGATCAACTTACACCCTATAGGTTTTACCTCATCAGGCTTATCTCAAGTTCCCAGACGGATTTGAAGTACATAGACTCCATTTCCTGATTCATGGATTTAATCCACTCATCTTTGTCAAAATCCTCCATTGCTTGCTTATAAGATAATGGGCCCTAAACTCCATCATCAGACATGATGTTTTGGGCTTCAGTCAAACCCACGTAGCGTTCTAGTGGGTTCCCAACCCTCCCACTATGTCGAGGCAGTCTCAACTCTTGAGATGGTTAACTAGATGAACCGAAATCAACAACTCTTGTTGATCTATCAATCTATTCAACAACTCTTATTGAACTCTCAGTAGTCTCACTATAAATCTCATTAAAACAAGCTTGCTTCATGGCTTATAATCCCTGATGTGGTCTTCTTCCAAGAAGATAGGATTTGTCGACACAAACAGCTTATTCTCACTCGGATCATAGAAGTATCCACCTCTCGTTTCTTTAGGGTAGCCTACAAAAAGGCAAACTTTCGAATGCGGTTCCAACTTTTTAGGGTTAGCCAGAAGTACGTGGGTTGGACATCCCCAAATCTTAAAGTGGCGTAAACTACCTTTACGGACTCTCTATAGCTTAAAAGGTGTTTCAGAAACACACATTGAGGGAATGTTGTTCAAAATATAACATGCAGTCTCCACTGTAAATCTCCAAAATGAGTCTGGAAGATAAGCATAACTGATCATAGACCGAACCATGTCCAACAGGGTTCTGTTTCTCCTTTCTAATACACCATTCTACTGAGGTGTAACTGGGGCTGAAGTTGGGACGTGATTCCATGTTCTATCATATAGTTCTGAAATTCTAGGTCCATATACTCTCCACCACGATCAGATCGTTGTTTTTATCTTCTTACCTAACAAGTTTCAACTTCAGCCTTACACTCTTTGAACTTTTCTAGAGCGTCAGACTTATGTTGTATTAGGTATAGATACCCATATCTTGAATAATCATCTATGAAAGAGATGAAATATTCATACCCACCTTGAGCTCTAACACTCATCGGACCAAAGAGGTCTGAATGTATAAGCTCTAAGGTTTCCTTGGCTCTATAACCTTTTCCAGTAAAAGATCGTTTGGTCATCTTGCCTTCAAAGCATGATTCACATACCAGCAAGGGGTTTTCTTCTAAACCATTTAGAAGTCCACATTTCACCAACTTCTCAATCCTATTGAGGTTATGTGACCTAACTTTAAATGCCAAAGATGAACGTTTTCTTGAGGAGAAACCCTTGGTCTTTTTGTAGTTGTTGCTGTTTTGAATATTTCAGTATTAAACAAAGCTTTTATGACTAACGACCTTAGTACATACAAGTTATTTTCCATTGAACCAAAACCAATCTCCATACCATTCTTGAAAATACACACTTTATTCTCAGAAGAGACGGTACAACCTTGTTCAATTAGACAAGAAACTGAGATTAAGTTCCTCTTGATATGAAGAACTACATAAATATTATCCAATAATAGATAACATTTCTTGTCCAAAATAACTTCAGCCTGCCTACAGCAACAGCTAAAACAAGCTCACCAGTACCGACTCGAAGAGTCAACTCTCCATCTTCCAACTTTTTCCAGGAACTAAATCTTATTGGGAATATCCTAGAACTCGCAGTTCGTGTTAAACATTCTATTTATCAATAAAGTTGTTGATTTTGGATTCTATTACGAAAATCCAATAAACATATCCATGGCTATAGTATGAATACTTTAACTTTATGTGGTGAAATAAATAGGATAAAGTTAATAGTATATAGCCTGAATGGTCAAATAAGTATATGGATGAAATTGGGTATCTCATCCTGGTAACACTATTGGATGCAACCTACTCTGTAGTTGTTACAAGGAGTTGTAAAGTGCTATAAATGATGTGATCCATAGATCATCCATGTAGAGACATGTGAGTGGGGGCATCATATGCAATGAGTTTGCATAGAGACTGGACCACGAAAATAGTCACTTTTTTTTATAATGTCCGTCTACTATTAAAATTGACTATTTCATTTATTAAGTAACCTAATTTAACTCGATCTTAATCCTGAGCTAGCTATGAACTTCTATTTGTTCGGGATTATCCTTTGATCTGCATGAGTGAGAGTAGTCCAACAACACTACTCAATAAGCCTTCCATTTTGGGGATAAGACCGGATGAATAGTTGGGGACATAGCCCTGCAAGATGGAATTCACTCCTACCCAATTTAGGGTTAGCAAATAGATTGCTCTCTTAAGTACTGATTCCAGATCTTGAACAATCGGGGCCCCGCCTTTTCATGATAGAGACAGGATTTGATTCATAGGTATTTTGAATAAAAAATTGTTCATTAGAGGGTCAGTAGGAACTTAAGGAACAATATGTATTCACAGGGGTAAAACGGTGATCTTGACCCAGCTGTGATTACGAACAACCTATGAATGGTCGACGTACTGGTTATGGTTTATCAAGTGGACATAATATATTTATAGTGAGTGGAGTTCAACTATGGGTTTTAGTGGAGTGATCCATTAGTTAACGAATGAGGGTTAATTCAATATAATGAGTTTAGCCAATTAATCTCAGATCGTTGGAGCCCATGATCTAAAGGTCCGCGAGGTCCCCCTATTAGCTCGTAAATGGATTAACTTTAAAGTAGCATGATAAGTTAATTTGAAACGTTCAAATTAGAATGAAACGGAATAGGATAATTTATATTGAATATGATTTAAATATATGAAGGTGGATTTGTGTAAAAAGTAATTTAATATTTTATATTAAATTAATTAGAATTATTTAAATTATTATTTAAATAATTATTTATTAATTTTATTAGAAAATTAATTTATGAAATTAATTTTATAAAATCAATAATATTTTCAATTTTAAAATCAAATTTATTTTGAAATCATTTTTTGGAAAATTGAAAAATTACAAAAACTTACACAAAATGGAAAAATGGGTTTTTTCCATTATCTTCTTCAACTAGCTCACATAAAAACCATTCATATTTGCTTAATTCCAAGCATGAGCTGCATCTCATGCAGCCATCTTCTTTGCATGTTAACCTGCACTAAATAAAGAAGATTGGAGTGGAATTAAGGCAGGCATTCAAAGAGGTTTTTTGAGAAAAAATCGTGCTGAAGAAAGACTTCTTCAAACGGGTTGATGCAGTGAGCTTCTCTCAAGTTTTACTTTCGTTCAGGCTGTTCTTGAGTCCCACAACTCATTCTAAAGCCTCCAAAGGATAGTGGGGAAGATCTCGAGGTGGTTCACGACAAGTTTTGGAGAAGACAACAGCTGAGGATCAAGATCTTGAAGAGTTCTACAAAGGTATGACTTCAAACCCTCTTATATTAGATGAGCATGCTTTAGTTTCTGCCAAAATTAATGAATTAGAGTGCTTATTGATCCTTGTTATTTCCGCTACATGCTGATATACTCTTACAAATCCTTGGTAGGAAGAACTTACGTGATTAGTAGCACTTGAATCAAGTATCCAAGCAGAATCATCATTCTCTACCAAACACTTCTCTAAGACAAATAAATCACATTTACTATTTTTAGACTTCCTCCTCTTCTGGAGTGTAGTGGGATCAAGATCCAAACCTAGATAAGCTCCAAGTTTCATTTCAGAGAACAATTCTCGTCAATAAACTTCATCTGAGTCAGCAACAATTGCTTTCTCTTTTAGTCCCTTGACATTCAAGAAAGACTAGAGATCATCTTGAGAATTGATACTACTGGTTTTATTGTCATCCATCTCTTTTTGCTAAAAAAGTGAGAACTAACGTTCAAACAATTCTTGCAACGAATCCATGATATTATGTGCAATGACCATGTTCTCAACCCTTTTGGCTAATGCATCAAGTATGCTAGCCAAAATGTGAAGTCGGGCCATTGTTAGCCTTCATTCACACCTCATATGCATTACGAATATTTCGTGATGCATCAAGGTTTGGGACTTGAGAACACTCCTCAACCATGACAAACTTGAGGTCGTTTACCACGAAATATGTTTTAAGAGACTCTTTCTAATGTATGTAATCAGTCAAATTAAAAGAGGCAACTAACGAAAAATCATGCATGTTGCTGAAAAAACAAACACATTGATCTACATTAGATTTTAGCAAATACTCTTGAAAACAAAATCCAATATGGTTTAGCAAAATCTAAATAAACCCCGTGTGACATCTAGTTTTGCAATGACACTTCATTGGCTTAGGACAAAAGCCACTGAAGGGTAGTCAATTTATCCCTCCTCTAAGTTGAGACACTCTCAACCAGTCATTAATACCAGAACAACTCTTGTTCTTATAACGACTAGCCATCATTGATTTGGTCAATAAATCATTAACTTGCTCAACAATTTCCCGTAAGTGTGACCCTTCATTTTAGATTCTAGAGTTCCGCCCCAAGCAGCCAATCTGAAGGGAAAAATCCGATTGGGGAAAAAACTAAAGCGATCCTATCCATTTTTGGAGTTCACCTTGATATTGACCAAT
Organism: Benincasa hispida; assembly: GCF_009727055.1. Taxonomy (NCBI): domain Eukaryota; kingdom Viridiplantae; phylum Streptophyta; class Magnoliopsida; order Cucurbitales; family Cucurbitaceae; genus Benincasa; species Benincasa hispida. The sequence continues at coordinate 62,392,183 of NC_052352.1, read as the reverse complement.
CGCACAAACCATCCGAAGGGGGATGCTCCCAGGGTGCCACGAGGCCGTGCAAGAAGATCTCACGGTACAAACCAATGAAGGAGACCGCAGGACATGTTGACATACATCCTTCACCCACTTACTATAAATACTCTCTCCGTCCACCTTGATATTGACTCATACGAACACCATCCGAAGGGGGATGCTCCCAGGGCACCACGAGGCCGAGCATGAATCTCACGGTGTGAACATTAAGGGAGAAACATGAGTGGAATTAACATATCATATATATCTTTTCCTCCCACTGAGTATTTTATGACTTGGGGTTTAATTTACTTAGAAAAAACACGGCTAAGGATTTTAACTAAGTGACTTTTTAGGTTTGCCCAAAAGTAACTCTTACTTTGGAAAGTTTAACAACTTTTGATCATCATTCATTAAACACTTTAACGAAGTCTTTGATCAACTATTGCATGCTTGTAGCAAATCTATCTAATTCACCTTTCCAGGTAGGTTCCCAGGTAGGGTGTTCCATTTCTGTCAACTTAAATACCCCAGCCTAGACAGAACCCACCTTAGACAAAAGGTCCCTTATAGATAGATTTAATATATATTTAATCTTTTATTCAAATCAATTTAATCCTATGAAACTGATTCAAATAAATAAACTTAGGTATCTAATCTCATTAGAATCATGAACTTAGGTCTATCTCAATCAAATTTTAAAACCCTGTTAAAACATGAGTTCACCTAAGTTCGCATGCAACTCTTTCTTATTGATTTTAGTTCTATATTCCATTATAACTCTGATAAAAGGAAACAATTAAAACCAACCACAATTCAAAGCAACACATACAAGGCATTCATAACTCTTATAAATAATCCTAAGTATCATGCTCCATGCATTGTTTATTCATTACTACTTTTATATAACTCTTATATAACAAAGTAATGAAACAAACATATATGCTCTCATACACCCTTATACTATAACTCTTATAATATAAAGATGATGCATGAATATGCTCAATGCATGCATAAATATAACGCTTATATTATATTATGCATGAGCATGCTTTTTTGTAATTTCATCATGCCATTTACTATATTATAACACCTATAATATATGATGCATGAATAAAATGCATAACCTAAGGTGGGTTTTAAATCAATATGTCATACACTATGGCATATAAACAAACATACATCTCATGTACATTAAGTAAAAGTTGATAAATTGGGATAATTAGCCTCAAATTCTTAAGAATAAAGCTAACTATTATAAAGAACAATGAGTCCACTGGTTCAAACAGGCGAACCAGGTCTTGAACCATCCAGGCAAAGCCGCGTCTCCTTGATCGTGTAACAGCTTCTTGTGATCGTCTATCAACGTTGTATGAGCATAAACGATCATTTAGCAATGATCGAGTACCTTTGACTATGCGATGAAGCATGAAGGTCATGCGATCGTGCAGCACACATTATGCAATGCATGCCTTAAACGATCAAGTAGATGACAACGATACAATGAAGCATAATCGTCTAAACGATTTCTGAGCAAGCGTCAAGTATCGTATATCGGGTGATCGTGTATCCAGTGACTATGCGATGAAGCATGTTGGACTACATGATCATTTAGTGTGTGCGCCTTCTAAACGATGAGTGTCAAAAACTCTATGCGATTGTTTACCTCAAGCATCCATGCGATCGAGTATCTAACGCTACATGATAAAGTAAACTCTTTACTCAATCGTGTAGCATCAGCTATATGATCGTTTAGCAAATACTACATGATCGGGTCTTTTCTACACGATCGTTTAGCCAAATCTGAACGATCGTTTAGCCTGGGCTACACGATACGACCAAACTTTGGTCTTCTTCCTCTATGAGAACGGCATCTCCATGCTTCGAAACTTCATCACGAACAATAAAAAAACTTCAAACACTTTGAATACAGACTCGATTGCTTGATAATTATGCCCAAAAACGTAGGGGTCTTTATAAATTAACACTTTGTAAATTTAAAGAAAGCTTTAAACAGAGGCAATCATCCCGTAAACATCCATCAACACATCCACAAACACATTTAACTCTTAAATGCATTGTAGAAAACTTAAAACCCACCACGACTGTAAAAGAAGTTCAATACAGCAATGGAATTTGTAATATCATAACAACCTGGCTCTGATACCAATTGAAGGAAATCTAAACAGAGATCTCCATGAGCAACGGAAGTGGATCGTTCCAAATCCCATTCAGAATGAACACAAACAATTACAGTCTTAAATGAAAACAAAGAGATTATGCATAAACAGAAATTACAACATGTTACTCATAAAGGAAATACAAGGGATAGAGTATGTGTACCTTTGAAGAACTCTTCTTCAAGTATCCCTCGATCAATTTCCAATGCATCCAACAATGCACTCGAATGCAACAAACGGAACAACCAATAGCACGAATAGCTGAATGCACCTCAAACCTAATCGAGTTCAACTTGATCCAAGAACTGAATAGGAACACCACCACAATGGTTACCTTGGTATTCTTGGTGTGAGAATCCAAGAGTTATGGGCTCTGTATGATCTTGGATTGAGGAAAACAAGAGGTAGACGATCGAGTAAGTGGGAGATGAAGACTGTCTATCGCATAGATGATGTACTCAATCATTTAGAAGATGAAGCCTATCGTATAGACTTTACTACTCGATCGTGTAGCAACGATCAAACGACTAACTATCTCATAGTCAACTCGTAGCTCGATCGTGTATGCTCTCAACGCTATCGCTTAGTAAAAACATTTTTTACTTGATAGCCTTTTCCGTGAGATTTTCCCGAATGAATTAACTAACTAATTTATGAAAACAGATTTTCTTTTTATCTCACGATTACCATAAAACTTTCAATAACCTCCCACCCAAATCAGTTATTAGGGAAAAAGAATTAATTATCGTATAATTAATAAATTATAATAAATATGATAACCAACTTACCATATTATATTTATAACATATAGTTTTAATATTTCATCATATGAAACATATAAGCCATAGTTTTTTTTTTTCTATTTTATGGTATTTAATATAAATCATATTTATATTAATTCCTCCAATTAATGTATCTAATACATCATATCAATTATAACATATATAATTGAATTTCCTCTTGTTAATTTGAACACTTCAAACTAACCCAAAATTTGATTCTCAACTTGAACCTATTGAGCTATCAAGGGGATCTCATGGACCTGTAACTTGAAGTTCCAACGGTACGTGAATAATTGACTAAACACTTTAGTCACGAGATCCACCATCCGTTAACTATTGGTCACTCCACTAAAGACCGACAACTGCACTCTTCACACTACAGATATATTTTTGTGTCTATATGACCAATCAACAGTGCAATGACTCTTCACAAATCGCTTGTAAGTACAGTTAGGCCATTTNCTCTTCACACTACAGATATATTTTTGTGTCTATATGACCAATCAACAGTGCAATGACTCTTCACAAATCGCTTGTAAGTACAGTTAGGCCATTTACCGTTTTGCCTCTGTAGTTACATCTAACTCCTTAAGTACCACCGATTTCTCTAATGAACAATAAGTCATAGTCCTACTATGACTGAGTCCTCTCTTCCAAAGAGAAGGTGTGGCCACTATGTTCAAGACTTGGAATTAGCCCTTAAGGGAGCAATTTATCTACTTACCCCTGCTTTGAGGAATGAGTGAATTCCGTCTTGTGTAGCTGAGTTCTCAGCTCCCTAATCAGACGAATCCCCAAAATGGTAGGTTTGTTGAGTTGGCAGTCTGGCCACTCTCACCTATACAAATCAAAGGACCACCCTTATAGGCAGGAGTTCTCAACTCACTCGGGATTAAGGTCAAGTCACCTATGATCATTTTAGTGAAATGTAAGCCTAAACTATCAACGACATTATATAAAGAGACTAATCATCTCGTGGTCCGATCTTATACAAACTCTTTGTATAGGATACCTCCGCTAGCATGTCTCCACATGAATGATCAGGATCAGATCGTTCTAGCACTTTACAACACTTGTAACATCTACAAAGCAGGTCGTATCCACTTTATGTCTCACATACATAAGGCATGGTCCATTTGTATGTCTTACATACATAAGGCATGATCCACTTGTATGTCTCACATATATGCTTAAGTTACATAAAATAACCACAGATCTTAGTTTATTGGATTGATTAAAGACTTATAAAATAACACTTATTTTATTAATAACAATGTGTGTACAAAATGTTTAAAAAATACGAGACCAACGGGAGAATTAGGACATCAATCCCAACAGAGTTCGTGTTGTTGAACGAGTTGCTACCCGATCGAGGGGTACTTGAAGAAGAGTTCTTCAAAGGGTTGCATACTCCATCCCTTGCTTAGTCTTTTAAAGAAGCATGTTGTAATTTATTGTTTATGCATAATCATTTCTGTTTAGACTGTAATTGTATGTGTTTTTTTCCTCAACACTGGATCTCGATTTAGAGTTCCTTCATTTAGTGGAGTGTACCCACAGTTAATGAATATTTATTGATTTGTTTAATGAGTTTAGCCAATTAATCTCATATCGGTGGAGTTTCTGATATGTAGGTCCATGAGATCCCCTTCCTAACTCTTAAGGGGAATTGAGTTAACTATGTCTTGAATTAAATTTGAAATGTTCAAATTCCTTTCGGGAAATAATATAATGTATAATGATACAGTATAATATAAAGTTTATATTTTATTTAAACTTTATAATATAAATTTAATTTTGGATATGATTCAAAATTAATTTATGAGAGAATTAAGTATTTGAAGGAGTTCAAATATTAATTTAATGTAAATTAGATTCATATTAAAACTATAGGTTAAAAATTAATGTTTATTTGATGCACATTAAAACTATAGGTTATGAGAGAAACACAATTGAATATGATTCAAGTGTAGGCTAAATTAAATATTTAATATTTAATTTAGTAATTATTTAATTTGATTTAATTAAATTAATTGAATTAAAACTATAGGTTATGTGAGAGATGTTTCATTTAATATGATTTAAATAACATCATTAATTAAATTAGATTTAATTAATGATTAACTAATTATAAATTAATAATTAATTTAATTAATTAATCAGATAACTCCCACGTAAGGGAGATATCTAAAACGTGGTTGATCCCACGTTCCTCTCTCTCTTGATCAAAAGCACTGTTTTTTTTATCACATAAGGGTTCTGGATATTATTTTATCTCAAAATTCTTCACTTTTCTTCTTTTTCCCAATTCAATTGGTTCCGACAAACTAAAACATCTCAAGTTTCTCAAGAGGATAGGGAGGCAACCTTTGTGGTGGTGTTGTTCGTGAAATCAAATGGAGAATTGATTCTTGTTTGATTCTACAAAGGTAAATTTTTTATGTAGTTTTAATTTCTACGTATGCTTAACCTAGTTTTTTACATAGGGAATTTTGATTGGTCTCTGTAATTTTCAAGAATTTTCCAATGTATGAGTATTTCAGAAAACCCAAATTCATAACAATTTAGGTTCTATGAATTCCGCCACGTTAGGAATTTTATCCCTACAATTGCTATCAGAGCCATCTCATTATATTAATTTGTGTCTTTGAAATTTTCATGGGTTTTTTGGTGGGATCAAATTGCATTATGAATGTTAATTTTGCGAATGAAGGTTTACGGTAATTTTTGTAGCCATAGATTTCATGTTTTGATTTGATCAAAAATTGTAAAGGTCCCTACGTTTTTAGGCATTTATAATAAAATACGTTGTATTCTATAAGTTTTCGTGTAGAATTAGGATTGTCGTAGTTTCTGCCTAGAAATGCAACCGGGAGTCATAGCATTGCAATGCTGCTCAATACATTGCAACGTTACAAAAATGCAATGTTAGGGTTGCGTTACACGCGGTTCAGTGGCAATCCAGAGTGGTTAGGTTTGGTTCAATCAGTTTGAGATGGTTTGGTTCAGTTTAGCACTGGGTTGGCTCGGTTTGTGGTTTTGGGGTCTGGTTCAAAACAGTTTGGGTCTGTTTGAGTTGGTCTGATCCGGTTTTGGAGCAGCAAAAGCTTATTTTAGGATAAAATTAGCATAATTATTGTAATTTATTGCTTTATTTTATCCTAGGAGCCAAAATTACTGGTTCGTTTGCTATTTAAATGCTTTATGAATGTCATTTAGATAAATCACACCATAGGTTAAGCATGATCATGCATTTTTTATATATGTTATAAGTGTTATAATGTATGGTTTTAATACATGATGTGGAATTGATTTCATGAGTTATTTAATATATTATGATATGTTAAATATATGAAATTGGAAAAGCATAATGCATGACATTACTTAGGTAAATATAAAGAGTTAAATTTATTATTGTCTTGTATATGCTTGTAGATTTTCATAACTGGTTTAATATAAGTGTTATATTAACAAAAAATTGAAAATTAATTTGCATTGAGCATGACACATCCATAGTTTAATATAATTGTTATATTAAAGTCATGAAATGCATGCAGTATGGTTTTCTACATTCGGAAAGTATTTGTCACGAGGTCAAGATCAAGGTGAATGGGGGAAGTAGTTCATATTAAGTGGGTGAAGGATATGTGTCAATGTGTCCTACGGTCTCCTCCATTTGTTTGGACTATGAGATTCCTATGTTGCGCCTGCTGATTAGCTTTAAGCGGTCCTTGCTAGTCGTTTAACAATGGCTATCCCCTCAGAGGGTTGTAACATAGGATTCAGAACAACTCAAACTCCAGAAATGGATAGGATTTCTTAGGTTGTTTTCCAACCTTGACTTTCCAATTTGGTAGCATCGTTGGGCCGACTTTTGAGGTCTAAAAATGGAGGGTTACACTTACAGAATTACTAAGGTGTTAGTAAGTTCTAACCGAAAACGGTAGCTAAATGACTATAGGAATAAGAGTTATTTTGGAGAGTTATTCAAAGAGTACAAGGCTGAAGTTGAAAACGCATTAAATAAAAGGATTAAAACACTTCGATCTGATCGAGAAGGAGAGTTTTTGGATTTTGAGTTCCAGAACTTTTTGATAGAACATGGAATCATTTCCCAACTCTCAGCACCTGGTACACCTTAACAGGATAGTGTATTGGAGAGGAGAAATTGAACCCTGTTGGACATGGTTCAGTCGATGATGAGTTACGCTTCCTTACCATACTCGTTTTGGGGTTTTGCAGTAGAGATTGCAGCTTACATCCTGAACTGTGTTCCTTCCAAGAGTATTGCCAGAACAACTTTGGAGTTGTGAAATAAGCATAAAGCTAGTTTACGTCACTTCTGCATCTGGGTTTGCCCAGCACATGTGCTTGAGGCTAATCCTAAGAAACTGGAACCACGTTCGAGGCTGTGCCTATTTGTAGGCTACCTCAAAGGGACACGAGCGGGTTATTTTTATGATCCTAACGAAAACAAAGTGCTTGTATCAATAACGCTACTTTTCTTGAGAAGGATCATATAAGGGAGCACTGTCCAAGAAGCAAAATCGTGTTGAATGAGCTTTCTAAAGAAACTACTAAAACTTCAACAAGAGTTGTTGAAGAGCTTGCTACCTCAACAAGAGTTGTTGATGTCAGTTCATCTAGTATGTCAAATCCACCTCAAGTGTTGAAGGAAACTCAACGTAGTAGGAAGGTTGTGAACCCACCTATTTGCTATATGGGTTTAACTAAAATCCTAGCTATGGTAGCTGATGCCGAGGTTGAGAATCCGTTATCTTACAAAAAGGCAATGAAGGGTGTTGACAGAGATGAATGGGTCAAAGCCATGGATCTCGAGATGGAGTCTATGTACTTCAACTCAGTTTGGGATCTTGTTGATCAACCTGATGGGGTTAAACCTATAGGTTGTAAATAGATCTACAAGAGGAAACGGGGTGCTGATGGGAAGGTGCAAACTTTCAAGGCTAGACTTTGTTGGGGTTTGTGCCCTAAACTCTCGTATCTTGTAGTTTGTAAACAACTTTGTAAGAACGCTTGTGATGTATAATATATATGATATTTACTTCACTTCTTGACTTTGCACATTTAGATGTTTTTTATTTTACCACAAACCAATAAACTTAATATCCCTGGTTGTCTTTATGTAACTTAAGTATATATATAGTGACATACAAGTGGATCATGTCTTAAGTGACAACCAAAATTGTCTTTAGTATATGAATATAGGAGGGAAACCTTATCCTGGTAACACTATAGACGCAACCCGCTTTGTGGAATTGTTACAAGTGTTGTGACTTGTCACAGATGGTCTTATCCTGATCATTCGTGTAGTGGACATGCAAGTGAGGGCGTCCTATACAAAGAGTTTGTATAAGACCTTACCTCAAAGTGTTAATGTCTCGTGATATAACTCCGTTCAAACTGAGACTTCACTTCACTAAGATGACCATAGGTAACATGACCTTAATCTTGAGTGAGTTAGGAACTCTTGCCATTGAGGGCGGTCCTTTGATTTACATAGGTGCGAGTGACCAGAGCGCTGACTCAAACCTACTACTTTGAGAATTCGTCTGATTTAGGAGCTGGGAACTCAGCTTCACCAGATGGAGTTCACTCCTTCGCTAAAGCAAGGGTAAGTAGATAAATTGCTTTCTTAAGGGCTAATCCCGGGGCTTGAACGATGTGGCGCCACACACCTTCTCATGGCCTAAGAGGTGTTCACACATAGTAGGACTATGTTGTATTGTTCATTAGAGGGATCAGTGGTACTTAAGAAGTAAGATGTAACTACAAGGGAAAAATGGTAAATTGGCCTGCTGTAATTACGAGCATTTTTGAAGGGTCATTGTACTGATGATTGGTTATATCCAATGAACATAGAAATATATCTTTGGCAAGAAGAGTTCAACTATTGGTCTTTAGTAGAATGCCTGACAGTTAACGGATGGTGGATATCGTGACTAAAGAGTTTAGTCAGCTATTCACGTACCGTTGGAGCTTCGAGACATAGGTCCATAAGGTCCCCTTGGTAGCTTGGATACAAGTTGAGAGTCAGTTTTTGAGTAAGTTTGAAATGTTCAAATTGATAAGAGGGAGTTCGATTATATATGATATAATTAAACTAGTTAATTATATATGATATAATTAACTTTATGTATATGATATATTAATTTGGAGGAAATAGGATATAATTATGATTTATATCTAGTGGAAGAAAAATACTATAATTAATATATGATATTAATTCATATGTTATGAATATGATGCGATCACATTCATTGGACAGTTAAAAGGGAAATGGGGCAGCGTCTCTTCTGTTTTAATAACAGATAAGTAAGTTGAAAGATCACTTTGAGATGCATAAATAGCTCACAGTGTGTTAAGCATGGTATGCGCGGACATTGTGTTAAAAAGTGTGTCACTGCTTAGAAAATCTGTGCCTATACGAAAGTGCCTGCACGATCGCTTACCTATACGATAATGCTAAACGATCGCTTAACGATTACACACGCGTACGCTATTTACTAAACAATCGTTTACCTTTTCCTAAGCGATCGTTTAGCATCTGATGTTTACTAAACGATTGTATAGACGATCGCTTAGTTTTTCTACACGATCGTTTAGATGATCGCTTACCTTTTTTCCTACACGATCGTTTAGACGATCGCTTACCTTTTTCCTACAAGGTCGTATACTTCACCTAAACGATCGAGCATTTTGTCTATACGATAGACGAGCTCATCTCCCACTTGCGTTGTATACGATCTCTCTTCCTCTTTCCCTCTACCAAATCCGAACAAAGCCCACCCTTTGGAAGAATACTAAGGGCTCTGAGTGATGGTGTCATCTCCGTTTCCTTTTGTTCGTGTGGAGACTGTTCGAGGTAGACGATTGGGTTTTAGATTTTCTGTGAAGAAGAAGTTTTCAACTGGTATGATCTCTCGATCTCTTTAGCATTATGAATGCATTTTAGTATGTTTCAATGTATATGTGGTAATTCTGTCACAATGAATTGGAAAGATCCGCTTCCACGTTCCTTCATACTTGTGGCAAATACCCAAGTAGAGGGAGTTGACTATGAGGAGACTTCCTCACCTGTTGCCATGCTAAAGTCTATCCGCATCCTCCTATCCATTGCCTCATATTATGACTATGAGATATGGCAAATGGATGTTAAGACTGCATTTCTGAATGGCAATCTTAAGGAGACCATTTATATGGTGTAGTCCGAGGGATTCATAGCCCAAAATCAAGAGCAAAAGGTTTGCAAGCTGAATCGGTCCATTTATGGACTGAAATAGGCACTCGATCTTGAAACATAAGGTTTGATATTGGGATCAAATCTTATGGCTTTGACCAAAACATTGATGAGCCTTGTGTCTATAAGAAGATCATCAACAGTTCAGTAGTTTTCCTAGTGTTATATGTAGATGATATCCTACTCATGGGAAATGATGTAGACTTACTGACTGCAGTTAAGAACTAGCTAGTGACCCAATTCCAAATGAAAGATTTGGGAGAGGCTCTATAACGATCCGACTCCCTAGGAACTAAAGTTAGGCCGTTACTAAATACATGCATGCATGGAACTTAAAACGACACTCTTTTATGGTGAAATAAATGCTAAATAAATAAGGTAAGTTCAAAAGTCCTTTATTAAATGCAAACATTAAAGACGACAAGAAGGTACCCATAAATCATAAATGTTAATAAATAAGTCTGAAAACAATCCTTAATAATAGGTTTCAAATATCAAAACTGAAAAGTAAGTGAAACATGAAAGGAAATCTGTCTCATGAACGGAAGCATTAAAACTAGTCTTAGTAGCTCGATCACGAATTCTGCTGCGCCATCGCTGGTGTATCTCTACCTTTACTTGAAATAACAACATGAGAAATAATGGGTATAAAATACTTAGTAAGTAACCCCACTACTGGGATCAGGTTAGGCATCTATGTCCTCTAGATGCCTACCTCTGGTGGAACATATAAACTGTCCTAGTCCTCATAGGACACATACATACATGAAAAACTGATTTCTATCCTACTGTAGCTAAATATGCCCACTACCTCTAGTGAATCACGAAGAAAACATAATATCTGGTGAATCCCGAAGGAAACACAAACTAGTGAATCTCGAAGGAGACACAAAATCTGGTGAATCCCGAAGGAAACATAATCTGGTGAATCCCGAAGGAGACACAATATGTGAATCCCGAAGGAAACACAAACTGGTGAATCCCGAAGGAAACACAAACTGGTAAATCTCGAAGGAAACACAAACTGATGAATCCCGAAGGAAACACAAACTGGTGAATCCCGAAGGAGACACAATCTGGTTAATCCCGAAGGAAACACAAACTGGTGAATCCCAAAGGAAACACAAATCTTGTGGGCATTCTAACTAATCAGTAAAATCACTATCATAGTTTCAATATCATAATTATCACAATATGGTTCTATGACATACATATATGCCTCAACATCATGGCTCTACAACCTACATACATGCCCCAATATCCACGAATCACATACAACCTCATAGAATCAAATATCATCTCATGCTAGCATTCAAGTATCTATGTACACAAATAAATCTTTCAGATTCCTCAATCATGAACATACATCGGTTATACTAAACTATCAGTCCATCATGCCATCATTCTGTCATACTATTCATCTATCATACTAACTACATCTAGTGCCTGGCCCGTGGGCAGTTCCAGTAGTAAGATTACTTACCTCGAAGTCAAAATTATGTCTAAGCGACAAGCAAATTAATCTTCCTCCTAGCTTAGATGAATCTTGAATCAGGCCTAAACATAATCCAAGTTTACAATTAATAAAAAGAGCTTAGTTTCAATAACCAAATTAACCAAATAATTCCCAATAATCTTACCCAAAGTGTGTTGGTCCGAACATCACCACATGCTACAAAATCAATACAACCCGACAACTCTAGTCACAAATCCAACCTTTACTCTCGATGGACAACAGCTTTGAACCTTCAATTCTAACCTTCTATATCACAATTGAATCAATAAATAAGCCATTACTTAGTGGGTATCCAAAAATGATCAACAAAGACCCCAAAACTTACCCAAAAGCTTGTCAAAACCACTTCCAAATCCTCTTGACAGCATACTTTTAACTCCAACGCTTCTCCAAAACTCGATTTTAAAGCCCAAACAAATGCATATCAATAGATTGAAGCAAAACACAATCAACCAAGAAATCCAATTAAAATAGCACAAACTTACCCAAACGGATATGACGGCACCCAAGATGGCGAAGAGCCAGGCAGTGCCTGGACGGACACGACTGGAAGCGACTGACGGTAGATCTGGGTCTGGCGAGGCGTGAGGAAGCGGCGGCTGGACGGATCTGAGCTGAAGAGGCATAAGGAAGCGGCGGCTGGACAGAGGCTGGCGCAGATTTGGTTGGCTGGCGACTCGAGGACGTAAACGACGTCAACTAAGCGACAACGACCCACGCAGCGGTCGACAGTGCTCCAACGACGAACGACGAGTGGCTGGGTCGAACTAGTGGACATGGACGACGGCTTGAATTCGGGCAACAAAGGCTAGCAGCGACTGGCGAGGAGGCTAGGGCTCATGGGGGAGGGGTTTGCGTAGGGGAAGAAGAAGAAAAGGGAAAGGGATAAGAAAATAAATAAAATAAAATAAAATAATATATTTATTTTATTTTATTCTATTGTATTTTATTTATGTTATTTTATTTCTTCCCTTCAACACTTATTCTTTTTCTTTTTTTTTTTCCTCCAACAACTCCCAATTCAAAACTCGGCCACTTTTCCCCAAAATGACTTCAATTTTCGACAATAATTCCAAAATTAAATTTAGATGAAAAAAGTCCAAATTTCACAATTTTATTTGATTAAAAAATTAAATTGAAACATCCCTTTATTAGTAATTACAACTCAGTAATCCAATTAAATTTTTAAAATTCCAAAAATGCCCTTTAGTACTAGAAACTACCGAAAGTGCAATAGGAAAAAAAAATTTGGGATGTTACAGGCTCAGTTTGTTCTTGGGATTCAGATCTTTCGAGATCGAAAGAACAAAATGCTAACACTATCTCAGGCATCGTATATTGACAAGATGTTGATCAAGTACTCGATGCAGGACTCCAAGAGGGGCCTATTGCCTTTTCAGCATGGAGTTCCATTATCTAAGGAACAGTGTCCTAAGACACCTCAAGAGGTATTTGTGCCCTAGTTTATTGTTTTGTGTACTTGTAATATGATTATCTTGTACACCCCACTAGCTTTAGGACAAGTGGGAGATTGTTGGGGTTGATGCCCTAAATCTCGTAAGGGTCCTGTAGTTTGTCAGCACATGTATGAACAATTTTTTTTGTGATTTATAATATGAGATATTTTATTCACTTCAATCTTTGAAATATTAGATATTTTAGTTGCATTAACCACAAACCAATAAACTAAGATCCATGGTTATCGTTGTAATTTACGCATGTATGTGGAGACATACAAGTGGATCATGCTTTAAGTGATAACTTAAATGGTATGTGGTATATGGATAAAAGAGAGATACCTTATCTTGGTGACATTACGAGTGTGGCTCACTTTGTAGGTGTTACAAATGATCTGATCCTGGACATGCAAACAGGAATACTCTATACAAAGGAGTTTGTATAAGACTGGACCACGAAATGTTTAATCTCGTTATATAACGCTGTTCATAATTGAGACTTGCATTTCACTAAGATGACCATAGGTAACATGACCTTAATCCTGAGTGAGTTGTGAACTCCTACCTATAAGGGCGGTCATTTGATTTGCATGGGTGAGAGTGGTCAGATTGCCGACTCAATAAACCTACCATTTTGGGGATTTGTCTGATTGGGGAACTGGGAACTCAGTTACACAAGATGGAATTCACTTCTTCCCCAAAGCAGAGGTAAGTAGATAAATTGATCCCTTAAAAGCTGATTCTGGGGCTTGAACATTGTGGTGCCACACCTTCTCTTGGCCCGAAAAGGGTTTAGTCATAGTGGGACTATGATCTATTGTTCATTAGAGGAATCGGTGGTACTTAAAGAGTTAGATGTAACTACAGGGGCAAAATGGTAAATTGGCCTAGTTGTACTTACGAGCGATTTGTGAAGGTTCATCATACAGTTGATTGGTTGTATCCAATGGACACAGAAATATATCTGTAGTGCGAAGAGTGCAGATGTCGATTTTTAGTGGAGTGTCCGACAGTTAACGAATGATGGATATCGTAATTAAAGAGTTTAGTCAGTTATTCACGTACCGTTGGAGCTTAAAGCTACAGGTCCATAAGGTCCCGTTGGTAGCTCAATGGATTCAAGTTGAGAATCAGTTTTTAGGTTAGTTTGAAATGTTCAAATTAACAAGAGGGAATTTGATTATATATGATATACTTAAATTAATTCAATTATATGTGATATAATTGATATAATGTATTTGATACATTATTTGATTGAGGAAATTAATATAAATATGATTTATATTAAGTGCCATAAAATAGAATAAGAACTATGGTTTATATGTTGCATATGATGCAATATTAAAACTATAGGTTATAAATATAATATGATAAGTTAGTTATTGTATTTATTTATAAATTATTAATTATGAGATAATTAATTTTTTTTCTCCAATCACCTTAGTGGGTGGTTATGCACGGTTTATGGTAACTGTGAGATAAAAGAAAAAATAGTTTACCAAATCATTCGTCGAAAAAATTCTCACAACATTCATTACCGAGTAAAAACAAGTTTTACTACACGATAGCCTTAGAGCCTAAACGATCGAGTGGACAAGTCTATATGATAGACTTCTTCTTCTATACGATTGGTTATCGTAAACTCGATCGTCTACTTCCTCCATCCCTCTATCCAAATTCATACAGAGTCCACAACTCTTGGATTCTTACACCGAGAATACCAAGGTAATTTTGTGGTGGTGTCGAGTTTTGTTCGAGGGTCGAGGATCGAGTTTTACTCGTTGGTGATCGAGGATTTCCCAGTTGCTCGTTGCATTCGTGCTTGTTTGCTGCGTTGCTGACTAATCGTGGGAAATACTTGAAGAAAGGGTTCTTCAAAGGTATTGTTTACTCGATCCTTTGTATTTAATTTCGAAGCATGTTGTAGTTTACCATTTAATGCATAATCTGTTTGGATTGATTGTAAATGTTTGTGTTCTTTCACAATGGAGTTTGGAACGATCTGCTTCCGCTCACTAGCCCTCTAGGTTTAGAGTTCCTTCACTGGGGACATAGGTTACAAGATGGAATTCACTCCCAACCGTTTTTAGGGATAGTAGAGAGGTTGTTCCCTTAAGTGTTAACTCCAGGTCTTGAACAAGGGGCCCCATCCTCTCGTTGGCCTGAGAGGGACTCAATTTGATGATCGGATCACAAACCAATTGTTCATTAGAGGATTAGTGGGACTTAAAGAACAAGAGGTAATCTCGGGGGTAAAATAGCCATTTGACCCAGCCGTTATTACGAACAACCTATGAAGGGTTAACTTACTAATCATGGTTATATCGAGTGGACACAATATATCTACAGTGAGGGGAGTGCAACTCTGGGCTTTAGTGGAGTGACCCAATAGTTAACGAATGAGGGTTAATTCGATGTAAAGAATTTAGCCAATGAATCTCGGATCGTTGGAGCCCATAATCTGTAGGTCCACGAGATCCCCCTACTAGCTCATAAATGGATTAGCCTTAGAGTAGTGTGATAGGTTGATTTGAAACGTTCAAACTAGAATTAAGGGAATTAGTTAAATGTGATATAATTACACGTTTAATTTTGGAAATAAATGAAATTTGAGAATTAACTAATATTTAAATATTAAATTCATGAATAGGGATTCATGATGGTGGAATTAGTGTTAAATCAATTTTATATTTAATATTGAATTAATTAAATTATTTAATAATTATTTTTTATTAATTTTATTAGAAAAATTAATTATTGAATTAATTTTGTAAAATTAATAAAGATTTCATTTTTGAAAATAAAAATTGATTTTAGAAATCAATTAAAAAAATCAAATTTGAAAAAGAATAGAAAGTGGAAAAAAAATGAAAAATCCCAAAAAGTGGGATTTTTCCACTTTCTATTCAAGTAGCTTATTCATGGTTTCATCATGATTTTCAGTCAATCTTCCAATCATGAGCTGCAATATATACAACAATGATGTTTGCATGATAGTCATGCAGTAAATCAAGAAGATTGGGCTAAGAATTGGACATGTAATTGATAGAAATTTTGTTGTTGAAGAAGGTATTCAACCATAGTGATGCAGTAACCTCTTCTCTTTGTTTCCTCAATTCAAGCTTATTTTGAGTACCACAACTCAATCTAAGGCACCTAGAGAATAGTTGGGAAGGCATTGTGGTGATTCACAAGCTGAATTGAAGAACATTGCAGCTGAAATTCAAGATTAAAGTGTTTCTTCAAAGGTATGACTTGAAACCCTTTTGTTAGTTTATAAGCATGCTTAATTCAAAGATAAAATTAATGAATTAGAATGCTTAATGATCCATTTGTCTTCCACTGCATGTTTTTTAACTCTAACAATTATGGTATTAGTAATTAGCTGAGATTGTCTCAATCCAGGGTAGGGATAACTGATCACCCTTCGATGGTTGTTGCTCTAAACCTCTAAAGTATCATCGCAAAAATTAAATCAATAGTTTAATTAGGGTTCTGTGATTTTTTTTTTTTTGTTGAATTGATTGGACACTCTTTTTTTTTCTTCTTTTTTTGGCAATGGTTAAGACAAATATAACTAATACGGTCAAATTATTTGTTATTCGTTTTAGCATGTCTTCCACAATAATTTATTTTCTTAAGAATGGAAAACTAACCAAAGAAAATTATGCGACATGGAAATCTAACTTGAATATAATTCTAGTTATAGATGATCTATGATTCATCTTAACGGAGGAATGTCCTCCAATCCCTGCTTGTAATGCATCCCAAGCGATAAGGGATGCTCATGACCATTGGACGAAGGCCAACGACAAGGCCCGACTTTATATCTTGGCAAGTCTGTCTGACGTTCTTACCAAGAAACACGAGGCCATGATTACTACATTGATCATGGAGTCCTCTTAGGAGATGTTTGGGCAACCATCCTCTCAGATTCAGCATGAGGCCCTCAAGTACCTTTATAAGTCACGTATGAAGAAAGGTTAATTAGTTAGAAAACATGTTCTCAATCTAATGGTTCATTTCAATGTTGCCGAGATGAACGGTGCAGTCATCGATGAGCAGAGTCAGGTGCCCTTTATTTTGGAATCTTTTCTGAAGAGTTTTCTCCAATTCCACAGCAATGCGGTTATGAATAATAAAATAGAGTATACCATGACTACCCTCCTAAATGAGTTACAGACTTATCAGTCTCTTATGAAATGTAAGGAACTGATAGAAGAAGAGGTAAATGTTGCCCATTCCAAGAAGTTCCACAAGGGTTTATCCATTGAAACTAAGTCTACTCCCTCATCTTCTGGATCTAAGAAGATTCATAAAAAGAAAGGAAGGAAGAGAAAGACTCCCGCTACTGGAAAAGGCAAGGCCAAGGCCAAGATGGCCAATAAAAGCAAGTACTCCCACTGCAATGCACTGGGAACGTGATTGCCCCAAGTACCTTGCTGAGAAGAAGAAAAAAAAGGAATATAAATACGATTTATTGGTTCTATAAATTTGTTTAGTGAAAAATGACCATAATTCCTGGATACTTGATTTGGGAGCCACTAATCACGCTTGTTAGTCTTTACAAGTTAGTTCCTTATAGCAGCTCGAAGAGGGTGAAATGACACTCAAGGTTGGAACGGGACCATTTTAGCTCGTGCAATGAGAGCTATTAAGTTATTTTTTAGGAATAGATATTTAATTTTGGATCATTTGTATATAGCTCCCAAAATTAAGAGGAACCTTGTATCTATTTCTTGTTTAATTGAACAATCATATTTCATTTCTTTTTCATTTAATGAAGCGTTCATTATGAAAAATTGTGTGACTATTTGTTCAACTAAACTAGAAAACAACTTATATGTAATAGACCAACTGAATTAAAAGGACTTCTAAATCATGAGATGTTTAAAACTACAAATACTCAAACTAAGAGGCAAAAAATTTCTCCATATAACAATTATACCTATCTTTGGCATGTGAGATTAGGTCATATAAATCTTAATAGGATCGGTAGACTGGTACAAAATGGACTTCCAAGTGAGTTAGAAAATGATTCATTACCTCCAGTGAATCCTATCTTGAAGAAAAAATAACTAAAAGACCTTTTAGTGGAAAAGGTTATAGAGCTAAAGAGCTTTTAGAGCTCATATATTCAGCTCTTTGTGGTCCAATGAATGTAAGAGCTCGATGAGGGTACGAATACTTCATCTTGTTGATAGATTAATATTTGAGGTAAATATGGTTTCCTATACCTAATGAAACATAAGTCTGAAGCCCTTGAAAAATTCAAGGAGTATAAAGTTGAAGTTAAAAACCTGTTAGGTAAAACGATTAAAACACTTCGATTAGATCGAGGTGGAGAGTACATGGATTTAGCATTATAAGACTATATGATAGAATATGGAATCCAATGCCAACTTTCAGCACTTCGTATACCTCAGCAAAATGGTGTATCAGAAAGGAGAAATAGAACCTTGTTAGACATGGTTCGTCCTAAGATGAGCTATGCTCAATTGCTTAGCTTGTTTTAGAAGTATGCAGTAGAGACTACAGTTCATATCTTGAATAATGTTCCCTTGAAGAATATTTCTAAAATTCCTTTCGAGTTATAGAGGAGGCGTAAACCTAGTTTACGTTATTTTAGAATCTGAGGTTATCTTGCACACATGCTAGTGACAAATCCTACGAAGTTAGAACCTCTTTCAAGGTTATGCCAATTTTTTGGTTACCCTAAGGAAACAAAATGTGGTCTATTCTATGACCCTTAAGAAACCAAGGTGTTTATATCGACAAATGCTAAATTCTTGGAGGAAGACTACATGAGAGATCATAAACCACGGAGCAAATTAATATTAAATGAAGCTACTGAAGAATCAACAAGGATTGTTGATGCAGCTGGTTCTTCATTAATAGTTAATGAAGAAGCCAACACTTCAGGTTAGTCTCATCCTTCTTAACCATTGAGAGTGCCTCAATGCAGTGGGAGGATTATACAAAACCTAACATTACTTGGTTTTAACTGAAACTCAAGTTTTCATACCAGATGATGGCGTTGAGGATCCATTGTCCTATAAACAAATAATGAATGACATAGACAATTACCAATGGGTCAAAGCCATGGACCTTGAAATGGAGTCTATGTACTTCAATTTAGTATGGGAACTTGTAGATCTACCTGAAGGGGTTAAACCCATAAGGTGTAAATGGATCTATAAAAGAAAGAGAGATGTTGTTGGGAGCTACAGATCTTCAAAGATAGACTTGTAGCAGAGGGTTATACTCAGAGGGAAGGAGTTGACTATGAGGAAACTTTTTTCCCTGTTGCAATGCTTAAGTCTATAAGAATTCTCTTATCCATAGCCACATATTATGACTATGAGATATGGAAAATGGATATCAAGACTGCCTTTCTGAATGGCAATCTTGAAGAGAACGTATTTATGTCTCAGCCCGAGGGGTTCGTAGCCTAAAGTCTAGAGTAAAAAGTTTACAAGCTGAATCAATCCATTTATGGGTTGAAGCAGGCATCCAAATCTTGGAACATTAGATTTGATACTGTGATTAAATATTTTGATTTTAATCATCAATGGTAAAGTAGCTTTCTTAATACTTTATGTGAATGATGGGAATGATGTAGGCTACCTTACTGATATTAAAAAATGGTTGGCAGCTCAATTCCAAATGAAATATTTGGGAGAGACGAAGTGTGTTCTTGGGATCCAAATTATTAGGGATCGCAAGAACAGAATGTTAACTCTGCCTTAAGGAACTTATATCGACAAAATATTGACTTGATATTTGATGCAAAACTCTAAAAAGGGTTTATTATCTTTCAGGCATGAGGTTCACTTGTCTAAGGAATAGTGTCCTAAGATACCTCAAGAAGTTAAGGATATAGACGTATTCCCTATGGATCAAATTACCGTATTACCTTTGTAGTTAAATTTAACTCCTTAAGTACCACTAATCCCTCTAATGATCAATTAGTTATAGTCTAACTATAAACTAGACCCCTCTCTAGCCAATGAAAGGGTGAGGCGCCTTATTGTTCAAGACCTAGAATCAGCCTTTAAGGGAGCAATTCATCTACTTACCCTATGACTAAAAAAAAGCTAATTCCATCTTGTGTAATTTTGTTTTCAGCTTCCACTCGGATAAATTCCCAAAATGGTAGGCATATTGAATCGGCGAATCTAGTAGCTCTCACCCATACAGATCAAAGGATTGTCCTCATAGGTAGAAGTTTACAACTCACTCAGGATTAAAGTCAAGTCTCTTATGGTCATCCTAGTGAAATGTAAGTATCTATAAATAACATTGTTATAAAGAGAAACTAATTATTTCGCGGTCCCGTCTTATACAAACTCTTTGTATAGGATACCCCCACTTTATGTCTTAGTTTCTAAGGTCTTGGTTTCTATATACGTCTCACAAAATGTCGTATATCAAGCTTTAACATTAGAATATTTCGTGCAAAATATTTCTTTCCTTATCTGGAAAATCTAGCAGATTATTTTTGTCTAATATTTTCCTTTAATGCGACATCGATTATCTTATCCTATTTGGGAGTTATATCCTTTTCTAAATTCATTTATAAAATGTGTGGTTTATTAAGAGTCGTTATTTAGGAAGCTGAATTGTATTTTTAGAGTAAGACGATATCTGTATCTCCACTAAATTGTTTTACATTGTGTATTTGCACATTGTTCATTTGTTTCATTGTGCAAGTTCTTCATCCGTTGATTGCAACACTTTGAAAATTATCATAACTTAGGGGGAGCCTAACCCTTAGCTACTAGAGAAGGGATTCTCAGTCTTAGGGGGAGCCTAGAACTCGGCTTTGGAGAGGGAGTTCTCCATCTTAGGGGGATCCTAAGATTCATCAGTGAAGAAAATTCACTAACTCGAAAGGAAGATATCCTCGTGAGAAGAGTCTTATCACTAATATCATCAAGCTTAGGGGGAGTTTAAGTACATTTGAGAGGGAGTCTCACATCTAGGGAGAGTTTAGGTGACTTAAGAGTTGAGCTCTATGTGAGCCACTGTAGTAGTTAGTGTGTTACAGATAAGTACCACGTTGTGAATTACTTAACTCATCAATTTTAGTGGATTATCTTTCCTGGGCACACTGCCCCCCGGACGTAAGTGGTTTATCACTGGACTGGGTTACCAATTCTTGTGTTCTCTTACTTATTTTGTTTATTGTTACAACTATAGTTAGTGCTTTCTATTTAACATTTGAATTTCGAGTGGCAAGTCACCCTAACGATTTTTCAATTGGTATCAAAGTAGATCACCTTTATCTCAGGTGTTTCGATCATGGATGGGATCAAAGAAGGTGGCTCTACCACTTGTCCCCTAGTTTTAGATGGAACTCACTATTCATATTGGGAAGCATGAATGACTGGCTTTCTTAAATCGATCAATAGAAAAACATGGAAAGCAGTGGTTGCTGGGTGGGCTCATCCTACCATCAAAACTGATGATGGGAAAGAAATCTTAAAGCTAGAGTCACAGTGGTCTGGAGAAGAAGATGAAGCTTCATTGGGGAATTTTTGTGCCATGAATGCCATATTTAATGATGTAGATTGCAACATATTCAAACTGATTAACACTTGTGTCTCTGCTGAGGAAGCATGGGACATTTTGTCCGTTGCATATGAGGGAACTTCTAAAGTCAAGACGTGAAGGCTACATTTGTTAACATCAAAATTTGAGAACCTTAGAATGCATGATGATGAGTCCATTGTTGATTTTAATGTCAAATTGTTAGATATTGCAAATGAGTTCTTCGCACTTGGAGAGAAAATCTTAGAAGAAAAACTTGTCCAAAAGGTGCTTAGGTTGTTAACTAAGAGATTTGATATGAAAGTTACTACAATTGAGGAAGAAAAATAAGGGTATTTCCCTTCAATCCTCTATAAAGGAAAAGCTTCTTGATCATGAAAGAAAGTCAGAAGATTCTCTTGTTGAATCTATATCTTTACTGTCAAAACAGTTTAATCGTGTTCTCAAACAGTTTGGCAAGAGGTCTGCTGCGTACAACACATACAAGTCGGGTGGCTCTTTCCCCTCCAATCAGATCAGAATTTAGAACAGTAGGAAGGAAGGCGAAAAGTCTAGTCCAATTGGTCTAAAAAACAAAAGCATGTTAACTGCAGAGACTGTAGTGTTTATGGTCACATTCAAGTTGAATGCCCTCATTTTCTTAAGAAACAAAGTAAAGGATATGTCTTAGCTTTGTCTGATACTGAAACAGAAGATAGTAGTGACTCAGAGGAAGATGTTAAAGCTCTTGTTAGTAACATTTCATCAGACACCTCATCCTAGGATGTTTCTGAATATGACGTTTATGCATAAAAGTTTTTTTATGTTACAAACCCTAAAGCATGAGATCCTTTGTATCATGCTCTCTTTCTTAATTGGCAAGAAGATTAGAAATCCCTTGATATACAAAAAGAAAGAATTGAGACTCTGATTGCTGATAATCACAGGTTGATGTCTACTATTGCAGAATTGAAGCAGAAACTTTCACAGGTTAAATTTGGAAAAAAAAAAAAACACTATGAGCAAGAATATGAGAATGTTGAAAATTGGTACTGAGACTCTTGAGAAGATCTTACCAGAAGGAAAGGCAACAGGTAATAACTCTGGACTTGGTTTTTTAACAAGCAGTAGTCAACATAATAAACAGTATAAAGGAAAGCAAAAGATTGAGTTTGTTAAAGCTCAAGATCTAGAGTCTTATGGTGTTACAGAACACCACTCCCTCAATCCAATTAAGAAAGGTAATCGTATATTTAGGTGGAGATGGGTTTGTGACTATTGTGGTAAAGTAGGTCATAAATGTTCTTTTTGCTATCAGTTGTTGAAAGATCTTCACAAGTCATCTTTTCTCAAAAGGGTTGCTCACTTCCCTCAGAATTACAGATCTAGACAGAGTACGATAAAATAGGTATGGAGAGAGAAGAACACTCAGAACATATGCAATGTTGTCTTAACCTCATCAGATTGTCTGCCAAAGGAAATTGTTCCTTTGATAGTGGTAGCTCGCGTCATATGACTGGTGAAAAAGCTATTTATCTGATCTTAAATATGTCAGGTCAGGAAAATTCACTTTTGGTGATGGTACGAGTGGTAAGATCATTGGAAAAGGAACTTTGAATTATCCAAGTCTTCCAAAATTGAATGATGTAATGTTGGTTGAGGGGCTTACAGTCAATCTCATAAGCATCAATCAACTATGTGACCAAGGTATGAACGTAAGTTTTACCAAAGACAAATATGTTGTTTAGATGATGTTAATGCTCTTGTCATGACAGGTATGTGCTCGTATGATAATTGTTATCTGTGGAGTTCTAATAATTCTTCACAAGTTTGTCTTCTCTCTAGGCAAGAGAAAGCTAGCCTATGGCATAAATGCCTTGCACATGTTAGCATGAAGACTATATAGAAGGCTCTTAGCAAGATTGCTATAACTAGTCTCCTTTTTTTGCCTGTATCAACTAGAATTATTTGTAGGGATTGTCAATCAGGAAAACAAACTCACACTCCTCACAAGCAGATTCGGGATCATCTCGTGTTCTCAAACTTCTACATATGGATCTTATAAGTCCATTGCATGATCTCGTGTTCTCAAACTTCACACTCTTCTACATATGGATCTCGTGTTCTCGGACTTCACACTCCTCTACATATGGATCCCGTGTTCTCAAACTTCACACTCCTCTACATATGGATCTCGTGTTCTCAAACTTCACACTCCTCTATGTCTCTATATGAACAATCAGGATCATATCATTTGTAACACTTTACAACTATTATAACAATTACAAAGTGGGTCGTATTCGTATTGTCACTAGGATAAGGTACCTAGTCTTATCCATATACTACAGATCGTTCAGGATATTACTTAAATATGATCCACTTGTATGTCAACTATATATATGTTTAAGTTACATAAAATCATCTTGGATCTTAGTTTATTAGATTTGGGTTAATGCAGACTATATTTTATGTACTGGTGGAGCAGAGTTGTAACTCCTCCTCCAACAAATTCTCTTATACTCTCACATTAAGAAAACTCTATCTTCTTCCTCAAGTTATCTCTCATAAATTTCTTCCTTCCAAATAATGATCTCACCATCCTTGATACTTGTTTGGAGAATAGCGAGGAAACCAAGTGGTAGTGTCTCATTCGGTGTTCGTGACTATTTGTGAGAATTGGAAGAAGTCTCGAGTTCAAGTCTGTTCGTGAGATCAACACAAGGAGAAGGACTTTGTTGACGACGGTCTTCAACAGGTATTCTTTTTATTCCCTAAAAGCATGTTGTATTTTGATATGCTTATCCTATTTAGTTTACTTCTCTATTTTTTTTCCATAAATTACCAAAATGATTTTCAGAGGCACACACGTTCACGAACTTCCGCTGAGGAATTCGATTCCTTCAATTCCCAACACCCTACTCGATCTCATCCCCAGGATGGTAGGCATATTGAGTCGGCGACTCAAGCCACTCTCACCCATACAAATCAAAGGACAAGCCCTCAAAGGTGGGAGTTCATTACTCACTCAAGATTGAGATCGAGTTACATATGGTTACCCTATGAAATATTAATCTCTTCAGTCAACGACATTATAAAGAGAGATTAAATATTTTGTTGTCTAGTCTTATACAATCTCATTGTATAGGATACCTCCACTCGTATGTCTTCACATGAACGATTTGGATCACATCGTTTATAATACTTACAAACTGGATCGTATCTATAGTATTACCAAGATAAGACACCCAACCTTATCCATATACTATAAACCTTTTAGGTTATTACTTGAACATGATCCATCTATATGTCTATTACATATTGTTCAAGTCTCATGAAATAACCTTAGATTTTTTTTTTGCAATGGATAAATAATTATTGCATATTGAAATAAATCAATTATTATATCAAATAACTAATTAACTATGAGAATTTAGAAAATAAACGTCAACAATGGGCATAGCTCACAGTGCTTTCAAAAAACATTGACATATGCATCTATGTTGTTTTGCAACTTCAAAAATATTTTTCTATGCCATAGTCTACAATGCGGTTGGAAATTGGTGGGAATGAAACGTGGATGTTTCTTAAGGCTGTGCCACTGTATGGCTAAAAGTTTAATCGGATTAAATAGACAAATTATGACATGACAAAATTTTGCCATGCTATTTAATGAAGGAATCTTTTGGAGAGACGGCTTCATCACATACAACCTTATTGGGCTAATTAAATAAATTAATTTCGATATTAAATATTTTATAAAGAACTCTAAAAAATCATATTAAAAAAAAATTTACACTTTACAACAAAAAAATTCTAAAATTATTATACTTTTGAAATTTTTTACTATAAAGTATAAATATTTTTAAATATTTTTTATATTTAAAAAGATTTCTTAAAAAATATCTCAATATGTGAGTATGAAATCTTGGACTTCTAATTTTTTTAGATGATACCGTGATGTCTTTAACTAGACATATGTTTGTCTAAAAAGAACTAGATCTTTGTGTGAAATTTTAAACAAATTAAATATTTTCTATTTTATACCAATACAATAACAATGAGTCTCAAATTATATATAAAAAATGAAAGTAAAGTAAATTAATTTCATAAATAATACAAGTGATTGATTTTTGTTTTATTTCTTTATTCTTTTTTTTCCCTGGGAAGGTTGCTTTTATATTTATTAAACCATACAATGATATAAATCCCAAAATGAAAACAAGGAACAAGTTGAGAAGCTGCTCTAAAAATCCCATAGCCTTTCCCTATTTCTCCAACCACTCAATATTCTGACTGTATATCCACCTGTCGTCTAAATCTTTTTTTTTTTATTGGTTTACGTGTCCAATTTTCTCACCACTCCCTTCATTTTTTTTATATATATTTTAAATTAATAATTGATAAAGTTAGATGATTTTCAAATATAGAAAAATGAATTAAAATATTTACAAATATTATCGTCTATTGGTAAAAGAACGGCAATAGATTGCGATATCTATCATATTTTATTATCAATTGTAAATATTTTTAGCAGTTTTGTCATTTAAAATAATCTTGCCCTCCATCAAGTATCATCTCCTAAATTGAGAGATTTTCTGGTTGATAGTTGAATACTATGCCATGAGTTACGCTCTTGTTGGCAAAAAAAATAAAATGACAAAATTGAAACGATTTTAGAAAATAAAAGAAAGAGAAATTAGGACCTTTTCAATGTTAAAAGTTTATGAATTAACCTACTATTTTTTTAAAAAAATTAATGACATATTATACTCAAAATTAGAGCCTTTTCAAAGATTACAATGCCATTTTATATCAAAAGTTAGATCAATACATGTTTTTTTTTTCTTTCGTCAATATAAAAAAAATAAATTTTAAAATTAATAGTCAAATTTATATTAGTTCTATTACGTTGAGTTATTTAAAAATAAATCAGGCTGCTGTAAAATACATTTATATAATAGGAAATTGATATACATCCATATGATTATAATAATTTGAATAATGATTCATAAGATTGGAGAAAAAGGAATTAGAGATAAAACACACGTGAGTTGAAAATATTAAAAATATAATTTCAAGGCTGAAATTCAATCAACGGTTACGCCAGACCACCCGTTCTCTTTTGTGAGGGAAAATTTCCTGTACTCATTTTCTCTTTTTGCGATGTGGAACTGACATCTGCCACACCCTCGCCGCGAAATGAAGCTCCCTGTCCACGGCGGCTTTAGTGGTGGACCCATACATGCGAGCTCCACCGTCCGTCGGTCACGTGCTGCCGCGCCGGCGGATTCTCTCCGGCAAAATTCGATTGCGGAGTGTCGATTTGTCGGAGAAATTTCAATAAGGAGAAATAGCTGCGCAAGTTTTCCAATCAGGCAAAATACCCGCTCAAGTTTTTCTATTCACTGCCTCCAGGATTCACAAGATTCCGAGCGTTCTGATGATGTAGGGAGGAAATCGGCCGGGCAGATTCTCAGTACTAGACGAGCCGTGCTCGGTGTTCCATTAATTGCAATTGGCGCTCGGTTTTTACAATCAGCAGTGGTCAGAGCAGAAGAGAAGTCTCCGGAGACTGTGACACCTGTGCTGGAGGCGGTGACATCACCATCGCCGTCGTCTATTA
Source organism: Benincasa hispida (assembly GCF_009727055.1). NCBI lineage: Eukaryota > Viridiplantae > Streptophyta > Magnoliopsida > Cucurbitales > Cucurbitaceae > Benincasa > Benincasa hispida. Next base: position 62,364,829 of record NC_052352.1, on the reverse strand, counting down.
CTCCGACAGCTGAGGAGGAAGTAATTACTTCGAGGATTTACGATGCGACTGTCATTGGAGAACCGCTGGCCGTGGGGAAGGACAAGAGGAAAGTATGGGAGAAGATAATGAATGCTCGGATAGTCTATTTAGGAGAAGCCGAACAAGTTCCGATTCGAGACGACAAGGAATTGGAGCTTGAAATTGTGAAAAGCTTGAAAAGAAGGTGTGGTGAAAGCGAAAGAGTATTGTCTCTAGCTCTGGAAGCGTTTCCTTCTGATTTGCAGGAGCAGCTCAACCAGTACATTGACAAAAGTATTGATGGAGAAACTCTGAAGTCTTATACTTCACACTGGCCACCGCAGCGCTGGCAGGAATATGAGCCTCTTTTAAGCTACTGTCGTGAAAATGGAGTTCGTCTTATTGCTTGCGGTACACCTCTCAAGGTAATTGATTCTACTCTTCATGGATTCATTGTCTTCTCTCTTGGGATTTGTAGATTACACGACTCGACTCAAATAGCAACAAACTAGCCAATAGAGGATTTAGTTAGCCTTATAGCTCTTTCAATAGCCAGCCTGTGGGAACAAAATTATTGTCATGTCAGTGGCTTGGTGCTTGGGGATGCAAACATAATTGATAATCCCATATTGGGTTAGAAGTAGAGAAGATTGTAGGGACAATAGCTTTATCTTTATTAAGGCTTTCAAGATAGAAGCTAAGAGTGGTATGCATATTCCGACTCAAAGTAGATAATATAGTTGTACCACTATGAAGATGTAGAGAGATCCCTTGGCTCTTTGCACAACTTCCTTACAATAGTTTACAACTTTTGATTGCCTATTCCAGAACTTCTAAACTTAATACGATAATACTTGTGATGAAAAAGACTACGAAGTAATTTTGTACGAGCCGTATTTTTTAAAGCTCAAGGTGCAAAGTGCAATAGTCTTCTAGGGCTTAAGCACACGGTGCAAAAAAAAAGGTTTTCTTTTTTTTTTTTTTTTTTTTGTCTGAGGTGCACTATAGATAAAAGTATTACATTAAGAAGAGAAAGTATACTTGAAGTGGAAATATAGAAAAAAAAAAAAAAAAAAAAAAAAAAAAAAGACCTCTAAACACGATAAATTTTACATTTAGGCTTAGTAAATTTGCTTTCTTTAGTTAATAAAGAAGGAAAAATCCTAATTATTACAATTTTTTAAAAATAATGAAAAAGCCCCAAGGTCCAGGGCTTTGAGCCTTAAGGCTTCACAAAAGGCGTGCACCTAAGGCGCACCTTATTTTCTAAGCCTGGCCTTTTCAAGGCGAGGCGCTAGACCTATGCCTTGGGGCTAGGTGCGTGCCCAAGGTCTTTTTGAAACACTGTGTACAAGGGACATTATATACTTAATATGGTCGTGTGCTTTGCTCCTTGCTATTCTGTGATGTATGATCTTGTTTTTTTCCACATACTTAAAAGTCATCTTGTTATGTCAATATCAATAGATTTTGAGAACTGTACAAGCAGAGGGTATCAGGGGACTTTCAAAAGCCGATCGGAAAGTATTTGCTCCACCAGCTGGTTCAGGTTTCATCTCAGGATTCACAGCTATATCACGTAGAACTTCAGCTGACCTGAATTCTTCTTACCAACCTATTCCTTTTGGTCCAAGTTCATATTTATCTGCTCAGTCAAGAGTAGTTGAAGAATATGCTATGTCAAAAATAATTCTACAAGCTATGCAAGATGGTGGAGGAACTGGTATGTTGGTGGTTGTGACAGGTGCGAGCCATGTTACATATGGATCTAGAGGAACTGGCCTGCCTGCAAGAATTTCAAGAAAGGTTCCAAAGAAAAACCAAGTAGTTGTTTTACTTGATCCTGAAAGACAACAAATGCGGAGAGAGGGTGAAGTTCCTGTTGCAGATTTCTTGTGGTATTCTGCTGCCAGACCCTGCAACAGAAACTGTTTCGATCGTGCTGAAATTGCTAGAGTTATGAATGCAGCTGGAAGGAAGCGTGACGGCCTTCCCCAGGTTAGCTTGATGGAAACTAAATTCTTTATTCTAATTCTTGGACTTGACGAACTATTAGGTTAAGACAATTCTTCATGCTTGCTATTTTATGTTTTTTAATTGAGAAGTTGGAATAAGTGGTTTGTTAAAGTAGCATGCATATGTGTGTCTGGAACTTTACTGTTCTTCCAGGTACTTGCTATACAATTAACGTGTGTGTCAGTTCAATGACCATTTGTTCTCGGCTGTACTCTATTGTTACTGGAAATTTTCATTTGATTATTTGATTTATCCAGTTCATCATGTATTTGTTTCAAAGTAGTCCCATATGGCAATCTATTGCAAATATTTTACAAGCAGCAGGCCATACAATAATTTGATTTTTTTTTTTTTTTTTGAATGTTTGGTACTCCAGTTAGTTTGCATGCACCTTTAACTAATTAGACCAAATTGTGGCATGACCTTCTTATTAGGAAATTGGTACGATCATTTATATTCTATGTAGGTTGCCACTGTAATTTTTTGTATAGATGGTCATGATTAGGTTAAAGCATGAAGGTGCGTTAAGAAGTGGGATGGTTGTGGCGTTGACCTAATTATTAAGGCCGTAGATCCCAAAGTGATACTGCTTTATACCATTGTTGCTTTGCAGTATTGAGCTTGTAAATTATAACATTGTCGCACAATAATTTATAGTATTGGACCTAGGTAATCTTGTATTTTCAATAGTTGTCCTGTGTATAGTCGTTTATTTTGGATTATGCCTTATTAGGCTTGTCAAGGGTATTTGGTATCTTCTAACTTTTCAATCATCAATCAAAAGTTTGTGTTTGCATGTCTTTTCAGTTTATTTTTCATTTTTCTTTTGGGGTGAAATAATTGGTTGTTCTATCCTTCAATAGTTGAATCTGGAAAATGGAGGTACACTGGAAAGAATGGAGTTTTTCTAAATAACGTTAGAAATTAGAAGTTAATTATTGGTCGGCATATATGCTACATTCTACTAAATAAATTTCATGGCATACTTTCAGGATATCCAAAAAGGGTTGGATCTGGGTGTAGTATCACCAGAGGTGTTACAGAACTTCTTTGATCTGGAGCAATATCCTCTGATTGCAGAACTTACACATCGTTTCCAGGTTTAGTTGCTTTCTGAAAATGACTTCTAGCACTTGTTTTATAGCTCAATAAGGATTTCCAATTATAAATTAGTAACGTTTCTAAAATTTTTCATTGATTCTTACTACACCTCACTTTCGCACAGGGTTTTAGGGAAAGATTGTTGGCAGATCCCAAGTTTTTACATAGATTAGCAATAGAAGAAGCCATATCGCTAACCACTACTCTTTTAGCACAATATGAGAGGCGAAAAGAGAACTTTTTCCTGGAACTTGATTACGTCATTACAGATACCTTAAGGGGTGCAGTTGTCGATTTTTTTACTGTCTGGCTTCCTGCACCAACCTTGGCATTCCTTTCCACCGATGACATGGATGTATCTGGAAGCACTGATATCTTACAAGGTCTACTTGGATCTATCCCAGACAATGCTTTTCAAAAAAACCTTGCTGGAAAGAATTGGAACCTCAGTCACAGGGTTGCATCTGTTCTTTTTGGCGGCTTAAAACTTGCTAGTGTTGGCTTTATTTCCAGCATTGGTGCCGTGGCTTCCTCAAATGCTTTGTTTACTATTCGTAAATTCCTCAATCCAGCCGTGGTGACTAAGCAACGAAATAAGAGATCTCCAATACTTAAAACAGCAGCGGTCTATGGGTGCTTTTTGGGAACATCAGCAAATTTAAGATATCAGGTAGCTAAAAGACATGCTTATGCTTAAAATATGTGGATGAAGATTAATTGTCCTTTGAAGAATCATATGCGTAATTAGGGACTGGGGCATCCATTAAAGCTTTCCATTACTAATCTTAATGCAAATTTAAGAGCCATTTTGCAAATATGCCTACAGAACTTGTGTATGTATATATGTGTGCAAGTCTATGTTATGTAAGTGATATATGTAATAATTAAATTTACTTGGTATTGTGTCGAAATACTTAGTTCGATATCTTGTTTTCAGTTTCAATTGGTTTATTATTTTGTTTTGCATCTTAATCTTGTCGATTTCAAGCATCTGATGCACAATCTTGTAATGCAGATTATTGCTGGAATAGTGGAGCACCGGTTTTCTGATGCCTTTTCTTCTCAAATATTACTTGTAAATATGCTCTCATTTGTTGTTCGAACATTAAACTCTTACTGGGGTACTCAGGTGCGTGTAGCTCAAACTTCATCTATTTTGGAAAAAAAAACTCGAATTAATTAATCGGCTTCTATTTATCTAAAGGAGACTGTTATTTCAATGTTGTATTTGCTTTCAATGAATTAAGCGAATCAACTTTATCCATATACCTAGGATCAAGGATTAATGTCTTCCCAGTTAACACACCAAATACTTATGATTTAGATCAGTCCAAAACGATTTTTATTAATTGTTTTGCATTCTTTGGTAATGAGCTATCTTTTTCGACTTAGCTGGATTCTTAACTCTCTTTTGAAACATGCAGCAATGGATCGATCTCGCACGGTATACAGGATTACAAACTCGAGAATCGCCCTCTTACCAAGTGCAAGAATCTCCTAATCCTGCTGCGTTGGGATGTCAAGTCACTGAAGAGGCAACTCAGGCAAGCCCTGATGAGTTCAAGAATCAATAAGGTGATAATCTCACTCACATTACACATCCGAGATAACTTGTAAAATTAAATCCGGATGCCACATACGAGACAAAGCAGAGATCCATTTGATTTCTCTGGGTTTATTTTTCTCATACATAATTCAGTTGTAAGCTATTTTTGACGTAGTTCATAAAATGCAATTTTGGTGATACTAAAAGAGTATAAAAGAAGTCTTTATTTATTTATTTATTATTTTTTTTTCTGGGTGGGGGGTTAATGTTGGGGTATTTAAACTTGTGATTTTTTTACTCAAACGTGTATGCCCAAGCCAAATGATCTTATGACAAAAGAACAAAAAAAAAATTGTTACTCAATCTAAAAATACTGTCTAGATTCTTAACTATGGGTCCTATAATTAAACATGGCTAAAATCTAATCATTGTATTTTTTAAATTTAAAACTAAAAAGACTTCAAGGGTATTCTCTACTACTGGAGAGAACAAAACTCAATTTTTACAAAATCTTGGCAAGCTGTATCAGTTGTCATGATAAATTTTGGGGTATTTGTTTCAAGGGGTGATTGGATAAATGGTCAAAACAAAATGACGTTTTAGAAAAATGATCAAGAAAGATTTAATAATGGACAAAATTATCCTGCCAAATCTCATAAATAAATTTAAAATTTGAAAATACATTTATTATGAAGCAAATAAAAAACTAATAGCATATCAATACTAACTTCAACTATGAAAAATAATATAAAAGAATTCTTAAAAGCTTGACCTGTTCATTTTCAACGTTTACTTAATCATCAAAATTTCTAATTAATAATTCAAAATTTAGACATGAAATAAACAAATACATGACATACCTTACTATAAGCAACCAAAATTGCCACGCAAATACTTTATAATATCCAAAATCTTTTTCACATTTGTCACACCTCTTATTACTTAATACTAAAAATGATTTAAACCCCACTCATATTCATCGGACATAATCATGTAAATGCAAATATTATGTACTAAAAAACTCATCTACTGAACCTCACAAATACTCTATACTAGAAACTTTAAAATCTAAAGGGTTTTTTGTACAGATGGCCTCATTTGGGAGGCCCAAATGAAAAATGGCCTCCGGTAGAGAAAGTGATGGAAAGTGGCCTTCTTCTTATGTCATAAGCATGTAATTTTGTTGATTCACCCCCCCCCCCTCGCGCCTACCAATACGAATATACTCGATCCTCGATGGCTCGTCACACGTTCCTCGATGTACGATCACTCGATACTCAGCTTCATGGTCACTCGATATGACTGCAATTGTCACCTTGATCATATCAACATCATACTCGATGCTCGATTACTTTATACTCGATTATTTTGAATTATCCATGTCACTCGATACGGAACCTGCTCTGTAGTTAATGCTCATGTACAAACATACACAAACTGGGGAATTTTCTAACCATATACATGGTGAATTTCAAATCAATTTCTTGAAATGTGAAGTATCTTTTTTTATTAACTAAGAACGAGAAAATCGAGATCACTTACCCTTCAAAAAACCCACTTCACAAAACCTGTTTATCTTGACGAAGATCAAGTTATAGATCATTTCACTATATTGTCTCACACCTCAAGTAAGTAAATGTGCTTTTTCCTGCTCTCTCTCTCTCTCTTTTTTTACTTTTCCGATGATGTGCGAGACATACAAACGTAGTAAAGAGAACGATTGAGTGTGAGTTTGTGAGTATGTACTGATATATGCAAGTAGCTCCCAGTGGAGCGAGGATGAGGGGAGAGAGCTATGAAACCTGAAAAAACATTGAATTGAGAATACCGAGCACATTGACGTACAATGAGTTGGTAAATCTTATATATGATATCATGCAAGTTAGTTCGACAGAGTACAAGATCATAATGAGGGTGAAATATAAGATGGATATTGGTTCTCCTTCAGTATGCTTAATAGACGATGATGATGTTAAATTTCTCCTCTCAGAGTGCGATTGTACTAGACCGCGGGTATTTGTAAGTCTTGAGGAAATCGAAGAAATTCATCGCGGGGCAACATTTGATTACCTAGAAAGATCAGACCAACCCATGTGTGAAGATGATGTCAATGAGTATGATGTTTGTCTATTGAGTGTCTCACTGGAAAACGACAACATTGATGTTAATATAGCGAATGTATTGCATCTGAATGTGACAATAGAAGATGTTGGGACATGTGTAAATGAGAATGCGACGATAGAAGAGGAAGATGTTAAGAATGCAGAACAGACAACCCCAGTTGTTTTAGGGAAAAATCCTTCTGTTGTGAGTGAAGAATAGCCAACCCAGGTTTTTTTAGGGAGTGGTCCTTCTGTGAACAACCAACTCTGATTCTGTCAAATAATTTTGGCCATTTTGTTGGGAGTGTGCCTCACCAAAATCCGACCAATGTAAAATCTAGTAGTAATACTAGAACGGGGTCCTTGATTATGTAACCACAGTCTTCTATAGGGTTGGTGGATACAATTGAAGAAGGTCAAATTTTCTTCAGCAAGAGTGATGTGAAAATGAGGTTAGCAATGTTGGCCATTAAGAACAACTTTGAGCTACGGGTTAAAAAATCAAACAAAAAATTGTACAGTGTTCGATGTTTACACAAGACTTGTAAGTGGGTCGTTCGAGTAATTAAAATGGATGAATATGATATTTTCAAGATCACAAAATGCACGTCTAATCACACATGCTCGATTGAAGTATTGAATCATGACCACAGGCAAGACAACACATTCATTATTGGTCGCCTAATCAAGGACAAGTTCGGTGCTGGTTGGGGGGACAAATCGCACCATATTATTGAGGATATGCGACAGCAATACGGTGTCAATATTAGTTATAACACAGCATGACATGCGAGAGAAACTGTTTTTGCTCTTGCAAAGGGGACACTAGAGAAATCATATGTTGTCTTGCATGCATATGGTGAGGCTTTAAAGATAGAAAATCCTAGAACTGTATTTGAGATTGAGCTTGAAGAATCAAAATATTTCAAATATGTGTTCATAGCGCTAAAGTCTAGACCAAAATCTAAACAACTTATTCTTCTTAACTTCCCATTCCCATGGTGCCTGCACACTAGATTCACCACCACCAAATCTACTCCTCTTTCACAACCTCTCATGTTGTCTACCCTAATACAACTCTTCCATAGAAACATCAATTCTTTTAAAATCTTCAATTTATCTTTCATTCCAATCGTCATAGATATAGAATATCTCAAATTAGCATGCAAAAACATCTTGAACCAATCTGTAAACCCTAATAAAAAATACAATACATACCTTAAGTTCGAATACATCTTGAGAATGTCAATCCAATGACCAAATGATCAAGCAGTGTCGCTTCCATAGAATCAATCTTGAAAAGTTACATATATTGAGATAAAAAGATTCTTTTTTATTTATAATATATCATTAGCAATGATAGAATCAATCATAGATTAAAAAAAAGAAAAAAAGAAAAAATGATACATATAATTTGGAAAATAGAATACATCAATGTCACCTGGATAAAGGTAGAAGCTTTTTTTAAAAAAAAAAAAACAGATATTAACACATATATTTTTATTTGTGTTTAAACCACCAGTAATATTTAAAAATAGAAAATAAGTAACCAAATCCCAACAAAATCTAATTAACAAATCTAAAAACTATATAAAAAAAAATTGCCTAAATTTGTGGGGGAAATATTCACCGTTTGAAGCCATAGTGGGATCGAGGGATAAATTAGGAAAATTATGTATAGAGATGGGACCCTCAATTTCTTTTGTTTAAAGGGATGTGACTTGGATGGGTTAGGCAAGCTCAACTTTGTTTGGGGCAAAAATCTAGGAAGTCTTGGCTTCTTACATCTTTTTCCAAGAGTTTGAATAGTAAACACCATTCAAACACAAGTATTACTCCACTTCTTTCTAATTTAATCTAAGAAGTACATCAATCAACCTTCAAACACCACCTTCGGTGAGCACCATTGACCAACTCTTTGCCGCCACCCATCGGTGACCATCGCCAACCAACTCCGGCTGCCACCCTCCGGAAACCGTCGCCGGCCAACTCTGTGACCGAAAAACCTCTGGCTATCACCAACTAACCTCTAGTAACCCCCCTTCCCCCTACATTGGCAAAATTTCGACCACCAACTCCGTCGACCTACCTTCGACTGTCACCTCCGGCAACTGCCATCAGCCAACCTTGAAAATATTAAATAAAACACTCTTAGTATATATCAAACTATACAATTTTGTATATAAAAACACTTTTAAGAAAGAATTGCAATATATACGTGTTCTTTATTTTAAGAAGTTTTTATCAAAAGTGTTTAAATAAAAATGAATTTTTGAAAGTTATTCCAAACACGCTATTAGACTACAATTGTATAGGTATATTTATTTAGGTTATATATGTAAAAAGCCCTAATTTAATTTAATAACATTTTCATTTTTTTCATTGGTCAATTTATCTAGCTCGAAGACTTAAAATCATTTTGAAATTTTGAAATTTGTCGTTTAAAGTAGCGGAAATCATTTTGAATTTTGCTAAAACATACAATTTATCTATACTATGTGACATCTATTTTGCAATAATGTTTTAGTGACGCAGGGTAAAAGTCATCGTAGGGTGATCAGGTACCCCTTCGCTAAAATGAGACAATCTCAACAAATGTAATGAACAACTCCTTGTTCCTGTAAATATTAGTCAGCATTATTCGGTCTACAAATTGTTAACTAGTTTAACATTTTCTTGTTAGTGTAATCCCTCATTTTAGGTTCTAGAGTTCTACCTCAATGAGCCAATCGTAGGGGAAAATTGATTGGAGAAAAAGCTAAAACAACTCTATCCTTTTTTGGAGTTTGAGTAAATGGTTATGCAAATGTAATCCGTAGGGGGACACAAGCAAAGGTACCTCGAGGCTGAGCATGAAAATTTACTACAAACTAATGAGAGAGACGTGGGATGTGTTGACACACATCCAGCAATTACTTACTATAAACACTCTCTCCATTCACCTTGGTATTGACCTATACAAACACTACCCATAGGGGAACACAAGCAAAGTTGTCTCGAGGCCAAGTATAAATCTCACGATGTGAACTATGAGGAAGAAACGTGAAAAGGAAAAATGAAGTATCATATACCTTATTTTCCTCTCACATATTTTACCTAGGGTTAATTTAACCTAGAAAATACAACTAATTATTTTTACTAGTGATTGTTCAAATTTGCCCAAGAGTAACACTTAGTTTGGATAGTTAAACAATTTTAATTAATGTTCATTAAACACTTTAACAAACTTTAATTAATAATTGCATGCTTATAACAAATCTATCTAATTCATCTTCCAGATCAGTTTCTAGGTAGGGGTGTTTTGTTTCCGTTAACTTAAATACCCAACCTAGACAGAACCATCCTTAGACAAAAAGCCCTTATAGATATGTTTGCTACAATTTTAATCTTTTAATTAAAACCAATTTATTCCTATTTAACTAGTTAAAAAATTAAACTAATTTCTAATCTCATTAGAAATTGTTGTAATCTTAGGTCTATGTAAATCATATTTTAAAACTATCTTAAAAATGATTTGAACATAAGTTTGCATGCAATTCTAAATTATTGATTTTAATTTCTAATTTCATTTAATTATAACGATTATAAATAAATGAAACAAATTAAAACCATTCATTGCATTTATTCACATACTTAGTAAAATTATAACAATTATAAAATTATCTAAAATAGTGTCATGCTTCGTGCAATCTCCATTTCATTTCTAAATATACATAACACTTATAGACTAAAGTAATGAAATTTAAATAATAACATTCATACGTACATCCAACTATATATTATTACTCTTCTAATATAAATGATGCATGACAATGTTATTATACATGAAAACATATATTATAACACTTATATTATATGATGCATGAGCGTGCTATAATATAAATCATGCAACTATATTATAACATTTGTAATATTCGTGATGCATGATTAATGCATAACCTATGGTGGTTATACATTATGACATATATTAAATAAAATTAAACCATACATCAAATGCATAATTTAAAGAACAATTTATGGACCGGGATTGGACTCTTGAACCATAAATTAAATTCGTATAACTTTTATATTAATTAATTTAATAGAAAAACTAACTATTACATCAAATAATAGTTGAACCGGTTCAAAACAGGTGAACCGAACCTTGAACTGCACGAATCAAATCTCCTAAAACTCGAATCACCCACGAACCCGACCGCTGAACCGCTAGACTTCACGAATTGTTCATGAATCTCGTGATGTTTCCGTCTCAGAGCATTGCAACATTGTGACCTAGCATTGCAATGCTACTGTACAGTCACGAATTCTATCGATTCTTCTCCGATTTGGGCCTCGTTTTTACCAGAAAAACATTAAAAATAGCACAAACAACTCAATACAATGAATTTATAGATTTGATAGCTTTAATTATGCCAAAAAATAAAGGGGCCCTTACAAACCAAATTGTAAAAGTTAAAGTAATAAATCTATAGACCAATCCCGAAAACATCCATAAATCGTAAATCATTCAACATTCATCAACATGAACAGAATTCAGAATGTAACCCATCATGATCAATAAATTAATTCTGGAAAAATAAAATTGGGACCAAGAACCTGGCTCTGATACCACTTAAAGAAACCGTGAGGTCCGTAAGCGGAAGCAAAATTGACCCAATTTCGTTGTTACAAAATAAAAAATACAGTACATAAAAATTATGCATAAAACAAGAAAACAACATGCTAAAATAAAGGAAATTAGGGAAGAAGGGTTATAAATTGACTTACCCTTGAAGCCAAAGATCTTCACGAATTTCCTCGAACTGATCATGAACTCTCCTTGTATTAGAATCCCAAACAGAACAAAAAAAAACAAGTAGCTACCATCACAATAGAAGCTCCTATATTCTCTGTAGGGGTTGAGAATTAGTAGGAGTGTGTGGGTTTTGCTATATTTTGGGAAGAGGGACAAAAGATTTTTTTCCTGAAAACACAAACGTTGGGTGAAAAACTATAATCTTCGGTAAGGAAGATGAATGAAGATGATAAAAAACTGAATTCCCCACCCCTCACACGTTTTTATTGAGAGAGAATTAAGGGAGAGTTGTAACTCTCTTCCTTTAATTTTGAAATTTAAAATTAAATTAAAATAATTTAAATTTAATAAATAATAAATTTATATATATATATAATAACTAACTTATTATATATATATATATATATATATAACTATATGTATATCAAATCTAACACATAACCTATAGTTATTATATTGTATCAAATACAATAACCTATAGTTTTTATTTCTCTCAATAATATATAGTATTTAATATAAATCACATTTATACTAAATTTAATTATATGAATCGCATCCATATAATTAGTATTTGAACCACATTCAAATATTTAATTCCTCTCAAAATTAAACTTTATATTATAGTATATCAAAGACATTAAATTAATTATATCACATATAATTAATTCCTTCCATTTATTCGAATAATTCAAATTAATCCAAAATTAATTCTCAATAATCTTTGTTGGGCTACAGATGGGACTTTATGGACCTGTAGATTGAAATTTCAATGGTACTTGAATAATTAATTAAATTCCTTTAATTAAATTACTCAACATTCATTAACTGTCGGTCACTCCACTAAAGACCGACAATTGCACTCTTCGCACTACAGATATATTTCTATGTCCATTGGATATAACTAGTTAACAGTGCAATGATCATTCATAAATTGCTCGTAAGTACAGCTAGGTCAAAATTACCGTTTTGCCCTTATAGTTACATCTAACATCTTAAGTGCCACTATTCCTTTTAAAGAATAATAAGTCATAGTCCAACTATGATCAAACTCCTCTCAGACCAAGAAAGGGTGTGACACCACATTGTTCAAACTCTAGAATCAGCCCTTAATGGAACAATTTATCTACTTACCCCGACATTAGGGAAAGAGTGAATTTTGTCTTCTATAGTTGTGTTTCTAGCTCCCCAATCAGACGAATCCCCAAAATGGTAGGCTTATTGAGTTAGCGATCTGGTCACTCTCACTCATACAAATCAAAGAACTGCCTTCATAGGTAGGAGTTCATAACTCACTCAAGATTCAAGTCATGTCACCTATGGTCATCCTAGTAAAATGTAAGTCTCTATTATTAACGGTGTTATATAATGAGACTATTCATTATGTGGTCCAGTCTTATATAAACCTCTTTGTATAGAATACCCCTATTTACATATCTCTATATGAATGATCAGGATTAGATCATATGTAGCATTTTACAACAATTGTAACATCTACAAAGCGGGCCGTATTCGAAGTGTCACACGATAAGGTATCCAACCTTATCCATCTAGTACAGACCATTTAAGTTATCACTTAAATATAATCCACCTGTATGTCTCTACATACATGTTTAAGCTATACAAGATAACCTTGGAGGTTAGTTCATTGGACATACATGTGAATTTTTTTTTACACAAATTTTCAAAGAAAAAAAAAACTTAGGCATTGTTTGAGTTCTCCGTCTTCTATAATGTTTTTTTCCCTTTTGTTGATAGTTTCTCGTTCTCCCTCATTTGTTCTCGTTTGTGGCTTGGCCCATGGTATAAGAGGTATTACAATAAATGATATTAAGAACAAGGTCAAAGTAGGAAATTCACCAAAATCAATCCCGACAAATTTACAACTGATCACGTGATGACTCTCTCCCTGCTGTCAAATGTACCTTTATTGTAATTTAAATTTCATTTATTATTTTATGTAAACATGAAAAATCCTAGATTGGGTAATGCCTTCTATATAAAAGGAAGTATTTCTTCCTCATTCAATACAAGAGAAAAATTTAGCACCAAACCTCTTGGACCATACGTTGCTCTCCTTCTTTCTTGCTTCTTTTATTTTTCTCTTTTGGTATCAAAGCCAAAACCGGCCTTTGCCTCGTCTGTAGCACTCTCTACCATGAGTCAATCCTTGCCCAACTTTAGTAGTCCTTCTCTCAACCAGCTTCTTAATCAAGTTACCTCAATAAAGCTGGAACATGGAAACTATTTGCTATGGAGGAATTTGGCATTGCCTATCTTAGGAAGTTATCAGTTGGAATCCTATCTCAGTAGTGAGAACATTTATCCATCGAAGTATCTTCCTTTTTTCGAACAACCAACGTTTGCCTCACATACGACAGTAGGAGTCACATCTGATGGCTCATTACCTGCAACAGCAACTAAAACAGCCTAAATTGGTTCCTTATTTGCGGCAAGTTCGTCCTTTACTCAAACGATAAATCCTCTCTACGAATCTTGGGTTGCTAAAGATAAGTCATTACTTGGTTGGCTTTATAACTCTATGAACTCTAGAGTTGCAATGCAAGTAATGGGCTATGAAAACTCAAGAGATTTGTGGGCAACAATACAAGAGTTGTTTGGTGTATAATCTAGAGCGGAAGAAGACTTTCTCTGACAAGTTTTTCAGAAAATCCGTTAAGGGTCCCTCAAGATGTCTGAATACTTCAGGACGATGAAAATGCATGCTAACAATCTTGGGCAAGCAGGGAGTCCAGTTCCTACAAGAGCCTTAAAATCACAAATCCTTATAGGATTAGATAAAGAGTATAATCCAGATGTCGTTACTTTTCAAGGAAAACCTGATATCTCTTGGTCTGGTATGCATAATGAGCTCATTGTGTTTGAAAAAAGATTAGAATATCAAACTTCTAAAAAAAAAAATCCATTTCTTTTAGCTGTTGGTTTTTTTGTCCTTAATCTCAAATTAATTAATTTTAATTATTAATTGATATTTTGATGATAACAAACCTGAATTTATTTACTAATAATTTTAATGGTTTGAATAGTCTATTACGTAGAGCTCGAAATAAAGATTTCAACGCAGTTTGAATCATTCAAATCGGAGCTCAAACAAAGAAGATATGATTGAAACAAGCTTAATGGAAAAATCCCAAGTTGATCATGTGGCAAAATTTTTCTCATCAACTTGGACCAATTGAAATGTGCCCTTTGGAGTAATAGAGGAATGACACATGGTGAGTTTTTAGTTTGGAGTAAATTTAAAAAGAAAATGAATTTAATATTATTTTATATTTGTGTCTAACAACTAGTTTTAGACACATGGTAGACATTTTTTTGTTGGGTTTTAAAAGAATTGATTTTAAAAGATATATATTATTATATTATTTTTTGTTTGTGTCTAACGGCTAGTTGAGTTTAAAATCTCCACCATTGATTTTTTTTTCCAAGATCCAATGGCCCAAATTAAATGTGGTTTTCAACAATTTTTCCTCTCTATTTAAACTCATCTTCTTTTCAAAATCATGATAACAATTTTTATTATTTTCAATCCTCCATAACTCATTAAACCAACATTGTTGCTCTCTCTCCAAGCTTCAATGTTCTTCTTTTCATCTTCTTCTTGAGAGAGATATTTTATGTTGTGAGGATTGATTCATCGAATATTAAATTTGTAAATCCTCTTAGAGAGTTTGTCGAGTGTGCTATTTATTTTTCCAAACTATTGTAAGGGTTACTTTTAATCCCAAAAAAAGCCATTATAACGGTTTGATTCTCACCATGGAAAAGATCGGGTTTGTTCTTGGTCCGAAAAAGAACGTTGTACGGTTCGACTCTAAGCCATGCCAAAGTGGATGTAGTGACATACCCAAGAGGAGCTTGAGAAGTAGATGTAGGCCGATTGTATCAAACCACTATAAAATCACAATGTTAATTTTTCTATCCCTATACTACTTTAATTTTGCAACTAATGTGTTATTATAGTTTATTACATGAAATTAATTGAAATATTTGTTCTTGAAGTTAATGCTCATATTTGTTTACTTTAATTGGTAATTCTTTAATTTGTATATCTTTTATCAATCTTATTATTGAAATTAAATTGGGTGCTTGAAATTGTTAAATATCAATTTATTAATCATTTTGAAGTGAATATATTTGTATAAAATTATTACTTATTAGCAAAAGTGTATTAATTTGCTTAATTGGACCCACACTAGAGAAAAAGTTTTCATTAGTTTAATAAACCCTATTCATCCCCCTCTAGGGTTGCCATATCAATCCTACATTAATGACTCTCCCTTTGTAAATGTTGCAAGTAATACAGTTAAGAAGAATATCAATGGAAATGGGCAATGTGGAAATAACGATCAAAATAGCAGATAGTAGTCTAATAACAATCACAATAATCAAAGAGGAGGAGGTGGATGAAATCAAGACAGAGGACGTTGGAACAATGGTGGTAGAAATCAACCAGTTTGTCAAGTTTGTGACAAGTATGGCCACTCTGTTGATGTTTGCTATCATCATTATGAAAAGAACTTTGTGAGTCCAGCAAATCAAACCAGAGGAGGCAATTCTGTGTAATAAAATATTAGAAACTAGAATATTCCTCCATTTGCCTTTGCAGCTCATAACACTCCCTTTGCCTTTGCTACAACTCAGAACACTACTGCAAATCCACAAACTGTTGCTGACCACAACTAGTATATGGGCAATGGAGCTACTAGTCATGTAACTATTGACTACAACAGTATGACCCAGTCTTCTGATTATGGTGGTACGGAACAAGTAGTTGTTAGAAATGGTAATACACTAAATATATCTCACATTGGTACAACATACTTAAAAACTGATATTGGCTTTTTCACTCTTGAAAATGTTCTTTGTGTTACTAAAATATCAAAGAACTTAGTTGGTCTATCTAAACTAGCTAAAGATAATAGTGCTTTTGTTGAGTTTCATGTTGATAATTGCCTTGTGAAGGATATTGGAATGGGCTAGGTGGTTTGAAGGAGGATCTTAAGAATAGGCTCTACAAGCTAAACACAAGAAGTTCCATTATTGACGGTGCTTCAAATGTTGCTGAAAAAAGCTTGGAGTCAACGAATAATGTAGTTGTGTGCTCAACTCATAGGTACCAAATGTTAATATTAGTGCTAATATGGTTGTGTCCAAGGAAATTTGGCATAAATGACTTGGACATTGATCATCTGATATTGTTAAAACTTTAGTTAAACGGTGTAATCTTCCAGTAATGTTAAATGAGAAATTTGAATTTCTTTGAGGCCTGCAAGTATGGGAAATCACATGCATTACCTTTTACCTTGTCTCATTCTAAAGCATCTCAACCATTTGAATTAGTTCATATTGATTTGTGGGGGTCAGCTCTGGTGCTATCTATGGATGATTTTTGTTACTATGTTCATTTTCTAGATGAGTTTAGCCACTTTGTCTGGATTTACCTATTACGTCTTAAAGTGATGTTGAAACAACTTTCAATCATTTTCTAAGCCTAATTAAAACTCAATTTGGAGCTCATATCAAATTCTTTCAATCTGATAATGGTGGAGAATATAAATGTGTACATCAATTATGAAATTAGCTGGTAATTAAGTTGAAGCTATCTTATCCATATAATTCAGCTCAGAATAAAAGGGCAGAAAGGAAACATCGTTCACATTATTGAAATAGGGTTAACCTTGCTAGCACAAGCTAGATTGCCATTAAACTTCTAATGGGAGGCTTTTCTTACTGCAACCATACTTATTAATAATCTTCCATCTAAGGTCATTAATGGTAAAATATCTTATGAGTTGTTTTTAAAAAAGAAGGTTGATTTTCTTCCTTGAAGATTTTCAGTTCTACCCGTTATCCTTATTTATGTCCTTACAATACACATAAGTTTAATTTTCGTTCTAACAAATGTGTTTACATTGGCCCAAGTCCAACTCACAAATGTTTCAAATGTCTTAATTCAAGTGGCAGAATAATTATCTCACGGCAGGTTGAATTCAACGAAAAAGAGTTCTCACTCAAGGTTGGTTTTGTACCAACATTCTTCCAAATTCCACTATGTCCTATACTTCCCAACCCGACCCATGACCAAACTTCCAACCAAATACACAATCCACTACATAATTATTAAAAAAATCTACCAACTTCAACACCCAACTCCTCTTTCCAATATGAGCCCATAAGCCCATTACCCAGCCCATCCACATCCATCCATTCCTTTCAAAATACCTATTCTCTTATGACCAACCCACCTTCCTCAACGCCATCTAGTCCACTACATATCGCTGAGAAAAAAGCCCAAATAATGATTTGTCACCTTATCAACCCACAGACTCAAAATCTTCCTTTTTCACACTTACTATGTTATGTGATCTTGTCTCTTCTCCATCTAGTGATACACCAAACTGAAGGAATTCTAAATCTAGAGAACTAGTGACCGGAAGGGGATCGTTCTAAAGTCCATTGTGAAATAACATAAACATTTACAGTCATCCAAAGAGATTATGCATAAAGATAAATTATAGCATGCTTCTTAACAAAATACAAGGGATCGAGTAAACAATACCTTTGAAGAACCCTTTCTTCACGTATTTCCCTTGATCGTTCAGCAACTCAACAAATAAGCACGAACGCAACGAGCAACTGGAAAATCCTCGATCACCAGTGAGTAAAACTCAATCCTCGGTCCTCAAACAGAACTCGACAACACCACAAGGTTATCTTGGTATTCTCGGTGTGAGAATCCAGGAGTTATAGGCTCTATATGAATTTGGATAGAGGGAAGGAGGAAGTAAACGATTGAGTATGTGATGAAGAATCGTATAAAGGAAGAAGTCTACCGTATAGACTTGATACTCGATCGTGTAGTAAAAGCACTATCATATAGTGAACTTGACATTCTATTATTTTGTCTCTCAAAAGTAATCTGATTACTTGTTTTCGCATGGAATGAATAATGAAAAACCATTATTCTTCTTTATCCCATTTAGCCTTAAACCATCTAAAACTACCCATTAAGGTAATTATTGGAGAAAAAGAAAATTAATTATCTCATAATCAATAATTTATAAATAAATACAATAACAAACTTATCATATAACCTATAGTTTTAATATTGCATCATATGCAACATATAAACCATAGTTCTTTTTCTATTTTATGACATTTAATATAAATCATATTTATATTAATTCCTCCAATCAAATAATAATGTATCAAATACATCATATCAATTATATCATATATAATTGAATTGATTTAATTATATCATATATAATCAAATTCCCTCTTGTTAATTTGAACATTTCAAACTAACCCAAAAACTGATTTTCAGAGTTACCAAGGGGACCTTATGGACCTGTAGCTTGAAGCTCCAATGGTACGTGAATAACTGACTTAACTCTTTAATCACGATATCCACCATCCGTTAACTACCGGGCACTCCACTAAAGACCGACAGTTGCACTCTTCGCACTACAGATATATTTCTGTGTCCATTGGATATAACAAATCAACAGTGCAATGACCCTTCACAAATCGCTCGTAAGTATAGATGAGCCAATTTACCGTTTTGCCCCTATAGTTACATCTAACTCCTTAAATATCACTGATTTCTCTAATGAACAATAGATCATAGTCCTACTATGAGTAAACCCTTCTCGGGCCGAGAGAAGGTGTGGCGCTATATTGTTCAAGCCCCAAAATCAGCCCTTAAGGGAGCAATTTATATACTTACCCTGCTTCATGGAATGAGTGAATTCCATCTTGTGTAGTTGAGTTCCCAACTCCCAATCAAACGAATCCCCAAAGTGGTGGGTTAAAGTCGGCGATCTGGCCATTCTCACCCATACAAATCAAAGGACCGCCCTCATAGGTAGGAGTTCACAACTCACTCAGGATTAAGATCATGTTACCTATGGTCATCCTAATGAAATGAAAGTCTCAATTATGAACGACGTTATATAACGAGACTAAACATTTCGTGGTCCGGTCTTCTACAAATTCCTTTGTATAGAGTATCATCGCTCGCATGTCTAATACAGAATGATCAGGATCAGATCATTTGTAGCACTTTACAACATTTGTAGCACCTATAAAGTGGGCCACACTCGTAGTGTAACCAGGATAAGTTATCGCTTCTTTATCTATATACTACAGATCATTTAAGTTATCACTTAAACCATGATCCACTTGTATGTCTCCACATACATGCTAAAGTTACAACGATAACTATGGATCTTAGTTTATTGGTTTGTGGTTAATACAACTAATATATCTCATATTTCATAGACTGAAGTGAATAAAATATCTCATATTATAAATCAAAAAGTGTTTGTTCATACAAGTGTTTACAAACTACAGGACCTTACGAGATTTAGGGCATCAACCCTAACAATCTCCCACTAGTCCTAAAGCTAGTGGAGTGTACAAGATAATCTCATTACAAGTACACAAAACATTAAACTAGGGCACAAATGCCCAGTACAACATGTACCACTTGCCCTAGCCCAGTCGTCGTCTATCCCATAGACCCATACTCTATAGGTGACCCTTAAACACTGTAGCTGTGAGAGCCTTCGTAAAGGGATTAGCAACATTGTGCTTCGAAGCTATCTTCATGACAATCACGTCCCCTCAATATACAATCTCTCATATGAGATGGTATTTTCGCTCTATGTGCTTGTCGTGCTTATGACTCCGAGGCTCACGGGAATTCTCCATAGCACCACTATTATCATAGTAAAGGGTGATGAACCTAGACATGTCTAGAAAAACTTCCAGATTAGTCAGGAACTTCCTGAACCAAACGACCTCCTTAGCAGTTTCACAAGTCGCTACATACTCGGCCTCCATGGTAGAGTCAGCGATGCACCCCTGCTTGGTTCTTCACCAAACTACAGCCCCTCCGTTAAGAGTGAACATTGATCCTGAAGTGGATTTCAAAGAATTCTTATCAGTCTGAAAATCAGAGTTCGTGTATTCTGTAAGGATCAAATCCTTAGAACCAAACACATGCATGTAGTCTCTTGTTCTCCGAAGATACTTGAGGATGTATGTCCTGGATTAGACTGATATCTGCTGACTATCCCCACAACATAGCAGATGTCAGGTCTACTACATAACATTGCATATATCAAACTGCCGATGACATATGCATAGGGGACCCGTCACATTTCCTCAACCTCTTGAGGTGTCTTAGGATACTGTTCCTTGGACAATGTAACTCCATGCCAAAAAGGCAATAGGCCCCTCTTGAAGTTCTGCATCGAATACTTTATCAACATCTTGTCAATGTACGATGCCTGAGACAGTGCTAGCATTTTGTTCTTTCGATCTCGAAATATCAGAATCCCAAGAACAAACTGAGCCTCTCCCAAATCTTTCATTTGGAATTAGGTCGCTAGCTAGTTCTTAACTGAAGTTAGTAAACCTACATCATTCCCAATGAGTAGGATATCGTCTACATACAACACTAAGAAAACTACTGAGCTGTTGATGATTTTCTTGTAGACACAAGGTTCATCAACATTTTGGTCAAAACCATAAGATTTGATCGCAGTATCAAACCTTATGTTCCAAGATCAAGATGTCTATTTCAGCTCATAAATGGATCGATTCAGCTTGCAAACCTTTTGCTCTTGACCTTGGGCTATGAATCCCTTAGGTTGCACCATAAATGGTCTCATCAAGATTGCCATTCAGAAAAGCCGTCTTGACATCCATTTTCCATATCTCATAGTCATAATATGAGGCAATGGATAGGAGAATGTGGATAGACTTTAGCATGGAAATAGGTGAGAAAGTCTTCTCATAGTCAACTTCTTCTACCTGGGTATAATACTTTACCACAAGTCTAGCCTTGAAGGTTTGCACTTTCCCATCAACACCTCATTTCCTCTTGTAGATCCATGTACAACCTATAGGTTTAACCCCATCAGGTTGATCTACAAGATCCCAAACTGAGTCGAAGTACATAGACTCCATCTCAAGATCCATGGTTTTCACCCATTCATCTCTGTCAACATCCTCCATTGTCTTCTTGTAAGATAATAGATCCTCAACCTTGCCATCAGCTACCATAGCTAGGATTTCAGTTAAACCCATATAGCGAATAGGTGGGTTCGCAACCCTCCTACTACTTTGAGGTTCCCTCAACACTTAAGGTGGATTTGACCTACTAGATGAACTCACATCAACAACTCTAGTTGAGGTAGTAGGCTCTTCAATAACTCTTGTTGAAGTTTCAATAGTTTCTTTGGAAAGCTCATTCAACATGATTTTACTTCTAGGACTGTGCTCCCTTATATGATCCTCCTCAAGAAAAGTAGTGTTTGTCAATACAAACACTTTGTTTTCCTTATGATCATAAAAATAACCCCTTCGTGTCCCTTTAGGGTAGCCTACAAATAGGCACAGTCTTGGACGTGGTTCCAATTTCTTAGGATTATCCTCAAGCATATGCGATGGGCAACCTTAGATGCGTAAGTGACATAAACTTGCTTTGCGCCCATTCCACAACTCTAAAGGTGTTCTGGCTACACTCTTGGAGGAAACACAGTTGAAGATGTAAGCTACAATCTCTACGGCAAAACCCCAAAACGAGTTCGATAAAGAAGTGTAACTCATCATTGACCAAACCATGTCCAATAAGGTTCTGTTTCTCCTCTCTGATACACCATTCTACTGAGGTGTACCAGGTGCTGAGAGTTGGAAAACGATTCCATGTTCTATCAAATAGTTCTGGAACTCAAAATCCAAAAACTCTCCACCTCAATCAAATCGAAGTGTTTTAATTGTTTTACTTAACACAATTTCAACTTCAATCTTAAACTCTTTGAACTTTTCAAAGGATTCAGACTTATGTTGCATTAAATAAACGTACCCATACCTGGAATAATCATCAGTAAAAGTGATGAAGTATTCATAGCCTCCCCTGGCTCGTATATTCATCGGACCACAAAGGTCTTAATGCACTAACTTTAGAGGCTCTTTGGCCCTATAACCTTTTCCAGTAAAAGGTCTTTTAGTCATTTTGCCTTCAAAGCATGACTGGCACACAGGTAAAGAATTTTCTTCTAACACATTTAGAAGTCCATTCTTCACCAACCTCTCAATCCTATTGAGATTAATGTGCCCTAAACGTAAGTGCCAAAGTTGGGCATTTTCTTCAGGAGAAACTTTAAGTCGTTTGTTTTGAGTTACGACAGTTTTAAACATCTCTATTTTATGGAGGGAATTTTTTGCTAACGGCCTTAGAACATACAAATTGTTTTCCAGTTGAACTGAACATATACAAACACCATCTTTCGAAATAAATACTTTATTTATTGAAAAGTTCAAGGTGTATTTATATTCAAGCAAAGATTTTACAGAAATTAAGTTCCTCTTTAACTCGGAAACTACATATACATCATTCAAAAAGATAAACCTATTCTGTGAAGTCAACCGGAGACCTCCCACTGCCACAGTTGAGTCAACGTGCCTGGTTCTAATTCACATCGTCATCTCAACAACCTCAAGCTACCGCCAGGAACTAATTCCCTGAAATGAAGAATAAACATGGTTAGTGGCCCCAAAGTCTATAATCTAGACAGAATCATCATTCTCCACTAAACAAATCTCAAAAACCAGTAAATCATATTTACCTTGTTTGGCCTTCCACTTTTCAGCCAAATAACGAGGGGAGTTCCACTTTTAGTGCCCATTTTGGTTGCAGTGGAAACATTTTCCCTTGTCAACCGGCGCTGGTCGCCTACCCCGTGGAGCGGTAGGTTGTGGGTTAGCAAGCACCTTCCCTTTACTACTCTTCTTCTTCTTCCACTTGCTGGTGTCAAAAGAATAAGGTGCAAACTTAGTTCCAGAGGTTGAACCTCAGTGGAACTTCTTGGAAGATGAAGCAACATTTGCTTCACCAACCTTCTTTTCCTTACTTTTCAGCAAAGATTGGAAAGTCTGCAACTCATTCAGTAGAGTTGTAAGGTTGTAGTTAACCCTGTTCAGAACAACATTGCTTACAAAATGAATAACGACTCCCGAATAATGCTAACTTGGCGGGCCTCATCAATGCTCGACCCGTTCATCTCCGCCACATTGAAGTGGACCATCATGTTCAGAACATGTTCATGAATAGATGTACCCCCTTCATCTTAGAGTTGAAGATGAACTTTAGAGTGTTGTGCCTGAACTGCGCGGACGGTTTTCCAAATGTTCCCCTCAAGGACTCCATGATCTCGCATGCAGTGATCATGAGCTCATGCTTCTTAGCCAAAACGTCGTTCAGGCTGGCCAAGATGTACGCTCGAGCCTTCTCGTTCGCCCTTATTCATTTCTCGTACGCCTCTCAAACATTTCGAGCGGCGTTGGGAGGTGGAATAGGAAGACACTCCTCAATAAGGACGAACCTAAGGTCATCAATGATAAGTATTGTGTTTATCATGTTTTTTCAACTACTGTAGTTCTCACCAGTCAGTTTATCGGCGGCTTAAAGAGATAAAGTAGCGGTGACCATTTTTAAAAGTTGTTGAAAAAAGAACAAACTTAATGAGTATACTTGTATTACCACTTTTAACACCAATTAATTTTTAGCAAAATAGGTTTATTGTACCATAATTGACATTTATTTTGCAATGATGCTCCAATGAGATAGGACAAAAGTTATCGTTGGGGTGATCAAGTGCCCCTGCACTGGAATGAGACAATCTTAACCATTAGACAGCAACAACTCTTTGTAACTGAATCTAACAGTCACCATTGTTCAGTCCAAAATTTGTTAACAACCTTTTCAATTCTGCGTAAGTGTAACCCCTCATTTTAGGCCTTAGAGTCTTGCCCTAATGCGCCTACCATAGGGAAAAAGTAGATCAGGACAAGAGACTAAAGCAACCCTATCCATTTCTGGAGATCAGACAAAGAGTTGTGCAAATACAACCTTGCTTTAGAGGGACACTCCCAGGGTGCCTCGAGGCGATGCACAAAAACGTTATCCAACCTAATGAAAGAGACCAAGGGATATGTTGTCACACATCCCGCTCCCACTTAGTATGAACATTCTCTCTATTCACCTTAGTATTGACCCACCCAAATGCCATCGACCCACCCAAATGCCATCCTATAAGGGGACACTCTCAGGGTGTCTCAAGTCCGAGGATAGATCTCACGGTGTAAACTTTTAGGGAGAAACGTGTAGAAGTAAGGTGAAGTATCATATACCCTAATTACCTCCCACTGAATGTTCTACCTAGGGATATATTGACTTAGAAAATTTGGCTACTGATTTTATCTAAGTGGATGTTTAATTTGCTAAAAAACAACACTTACTTTTGATGATTAAACAAGTTTGATTCAAGTCTCATTAAACACTTTAACAGACTATCATCAAATTTGCATGCATGCATAAATCTATCTAATTCACCTTTTCAGGTAGGTTCCCAGGTAGGGGTGTGACGTTTTCATCGACTTAAGTACCCCAGCCTTGCAGAGCCAACCTTAGCCAAAAAGTTCCTTATAGATAGATTTGGTACATATTTAATCTTTTATTAGTCAATTTAATCCTATTAAACCGAATTAAAACATTGAACTGAGGTTTCTAATCTCATTATAACCATGATCTTAGGTCTATCTCAATCAAATTTTAAAACTCTTTTTAAAACATGATTAAAGCCTAAATTTCCATGCAACTCTTTCTTATAGATTTTAATTCTAATTTCATTAATTATAACTCTTATAAAAAAAATGAAACAACTAAAATCAACCACATTGCTAAGCTAGACATCCACAAGGTATTTATAACTTTTATAAATAAACCTAAGTGACATGCTTCATGCAATGTTCATTCATTACTACTTTATATAACTTTTATATAACAAAGTAATGAACCAAACATACGTGCTAACATACACCCTTATACTATAACACTTATAATATAAAGATGATGCATGGATATGCTTAATGCATGCATATATTATAACTCTTATATTATATGATGCATGAGCATGCTTTAATGTAATTCAATCATGCAAACTACTATATTATAACACTTATAATATAAAGATGATGCATGAATTTAATGCATAACCTATGGTGGGTTTTAAAACTATATGACATACATTATGGCATATAATTAAACATACATCACATTTACATTCATTAAAAATTGATGGACTGGGATAATTAGCCTCAAAACTAGAAAAATGAAAGCTATCTATTACAAAATGATCGAGTCAATCGGTTCAAACAGGCAAACTGAGTCTTGATCGCCCGGGTGAAGCCTCATTA
Organism: Benincasa hispida; assembly: GCF_009727055.1. NCBI lineage: Eukaryota > Viridiplantae > Streptophyta > Magnoliopsida > Cucurbitales > Cucurbitaceae > Benincasa > Benincasa hispida. Next base: position 62,338,980 of record NC_052352.1, on the reverse strand, counting down.
CTTGACTGTGTAGCATCTCCTTTAGATCGCCGAGTAACGCTTATCGAGTATAAACGATCATGAAATATGGATCGCGTGCCTTTGGACTATGCGATGAGCATGAAGGTCAAGCAATCATGCAGCGCACATCGAGCAATGCATGCCATGCGATTAAGTAGATAACGACTATGCGATGAAGCATGATTATCTAAACGATCGAGGAGCAAGCGTCAAGTATCTCATACCGAGTGATCGTGTTGCCAGTGACTATGCGATGACCATGCTGGCCTCCACGATCGTTTAACGTGTGTGCATGCCATGCGTCGAGTATCATATACTCAGCGATCGTTTACCCCGAGCTCTACGAGATCGAGTAGCCAATACAACATGATCGAGTAAACTCTTTACTCGATTGCGTAGCATTAGCTATGCAATCATTTAGCAAATACTACATGATTGAGTAGAACTTCTCTACAAGATTGCATAGCCAAATCTAAATGATCGTTTAGCTTGGGCTACACGATGCGACCAACGATTCGTCTTCTTCCTCGAAGCGAAAAACACTTCCATGCATCTAAAGCTTTATCACGAACGACTCAAACAAACAAAAACTTGAATATAGACTCGATAACAAGTTAATTATGCCCAAAAACGTAGGGGCCCTTACAAATTAACTTATGTAAATGTAAAGAAAGCTTAAACAGAGGCAATTATCCCGTAAACATCCATCAAGAACATCCACAACCACACTTAACACTTAAATGCATTGTAGAAATCATAAAACCCACTAAGACTGTAAATGTAGTTCAATACAGCAATGGAATTTGGAATATCAGAACGACCTGGCTCTGATACCAATTGAAGAAACTCTAAATCTAGAGAACCAGTGACCGGAAGCGGATTGTTCCAAAGTCCATTGTGAAAGAACATAAAAATTTACAGTCATCCAAATAGATTACGCATAAAGATGAATTACAACATGCTTCTTAAAAAAATACAAGGGATCGAGTAAACAATACCTTTGAAGAATCCTTTCTTAACGTATTTCCCTCGATTGTTCAACAACTCAGCAAACAAGCACGAACGCAACGAGCAACTGGAAAATCTTTGATCACCAGTGAGTAAAACTCGATCCTCGATCATCGAACAAAACTCGACACCGCCACAAGATTACCTTGGTATTCTCGGTGTGAGAATCAAGGAGTTATGGTCTCTGTATGAATTTGGATAGAGGGAAGGAGGAAGTAAACGATCGAGTATGCGATGAACAATCATATAGAGGAAGAAGTCTATGGTATAGACTTGATACTCGATCGTGTAGTAAAAGCACTCTCGTATAGTGAACTCGACACTCTATCGTTTTGTCTCTCAAAAGTAATCTGATTACTTGTTTTCGCATGGAATGAATAATGAAAAACCATTTTTCTTCTTTATCCCATTTAGCCATAAATCGTCTAAAACTACCCACTAAGATAGTTATTAGAGAAAAAGGAAATTAATTATCTCATGATTAATAATTTATAAATAAATACAATAACTAATTTATCATATTATATTTATAACCCATAGTTTTAATATTGCATCATATACAACATATAAAGCATAGTTCTTTTTCAATTTTTTGGCATTTAATATAAATCATATTTATATTAATTCCTCCAATCAAATAATAATGTATCAAATATATCATATCAATTATATCATATATAATTCGATTAATTTAATTATATCATATATAATCAAGTTCCTTTTTGTTAATTTAAACATTTCAAACTAACCCAAAAACTGATTTTTAACTTGAATCTATTAAGCTACCAAGGGGACCTTATGGACCTATAGCTTGAAGCTCCAACGATACGTGAATAACTGACTAAACTGTTTAATCACAATATCCACCATCTTTTAACTACCGGACACTCCACTAAAGACTGATAACGCACTCTTCGCATTACAGATATATTTTTGTGTCCATTGGATATAACCAATCAACAGTACGATGACCCTTCACAAATTGCTCGTAAGTACATCTGGACCAATTTATCATTTTGCTCCTATAGTTACATCTAACTTCTTAAGTACTACTGATTCCTCCAATGAATAATAGATCATAGTCCTATTATGATTAAACCTTTCTCGGGCCGAGAGAGGTGTGGCACCACATTGTTCAAGCCCCGGAATCAGCCCTTAAGGGAGTAATTTATCTACTTACCCCTGTTTTAAGGAAGAAGTGAATTCCATCTTGTGTAGCTGAGTTCCCAGCTCCCCAATCAGACAAATCCCTAAAGTGGTAAATTTGAGTCGGCGATCTGGCCACTCTCACCCATACAAATCAAAGGACCGCCCTCATAGACAAGAGTTCACAACTTACTCAGGATTAAGGTCCAGTTACTTATGGCCATCCTAGTGAAATGAAAGTCTCAATTATGAACAACGTTACATAAGCCACTGGGCTATATGGATGCAAATTTTTCACCCCATGTTTACAAGTTGAACAACGCGGTTTATGGCCTCAAACAGGCACTCCGAGCATGGAACATGACGTTGAAGGCTGTCATACTCAAATGAAGATTTGTTAGTAGTAAGCATGATTGCTCTCTATTTATTTATAAAAAATAGTGTAATTTTGCTCCATTAGTGTATGTTAATGATGTTGTCCTGACTGGAAATAACATCCCCATAATAAATTCGTTAGTTACTTCTTTGGATAATGCTTTTGCTCTCAAAGATCTTGGTGTCCTAAGTTATTTTTAGGGATTCAAGTTCATCGTACACCTACTGGTCTATTACTTACTCAAACAAAGTACATTGATGATTTGTTGCTTCATTTAAACATATTTGATCTAAAGCCCACTCTTCTCCAAGTATTGTTGGCCGACATCTATCGTTACACAGTGAAAAGGTTTTAAAGGATCCTTTTACCTATCACATGATTGGTGCCTTACAGTATTTGATTTATACTCGTCAAAATATTTCTTATATAGTTAATCACTTGAACCAATTTCTAAAGCAACCGACAGATGAACATTGGAGTACAGTCAAACGGGTCCTTTGATATCTTGCAGGTACTAAAGGCCATGGACTTCTTTTTCAACTCAGTGACAACACATCTATCACAAAATATTCAGATGTTGATTAGGCTTCGAATGTTGATGATTGGAAGTCAATTGTTGCTTATTGTTTATTTGTTGGGAATACCTTTATATCTTTATCCTTTAAAAAGAAAAATATTGTTGTTCGATCGAGTACAGAATCTGAGTGCCATGCACTAGCATATGCCACAAATAAAATAATGTGGATTTGTCAACTACTTAAAGAAATTGGTCTTCCATACACAATATTCCTATTCTTTGGTGCGATAATATGATGGTTAAGGCCCTTGCATTAAATCCTATTTTTATGCTCAAACAAAGCATATAGAAATTAATGTTCAATTTGTACGTGATTGGATTCTTCACGGCCAATTCTCTAATTGGTACATTCCCTCAACAAATCAGATTGTGGGTTATTTGACAAAGCTCCTGAGTCATTCTTAGTATTAACTATTGAGGACCAAACTTGGTGTCATTGAAATCCCTTCACATTTGTGGGTGTTGGGGTTGATGCCCTAAAGTCTCGTGTCCTGTAGTTTGTACGAATGCTTGTGATGTATAATATATGATATTTTACTTCACTTCTTGATTTTGCTCAGTTGAATATTTTATTTGCTTTACCACAAACCAATAAACCTAAAATCTCTGGTTATCTTTATGTAACTTAAGCATGTACGTGGTGACATACAAGTGGATCATATCTTAAATGATAACCAAAATAGTCTGTAGTATATGGATATAGAAGGGAAACCTTATCCTGGTAATGCTACGGATGCGGCTCGCTTTGAGGAATAGTTACAAATATTGTAACTTGTCACAGATGGTCTGATCCTGATCATTCGTGTAGGGGACATACGAGCTGGGGCGTCCTATATAAAGAGTTTTTATAAGACCTGACCACGGAATGTTAACATCTCGTTATATAACACCGTTCATGACAGAGACTTCACTTCACTAGGATGACCATGGGAAACATGCCTCAATCCTGAGTGAGTCGGGAACTCCTGCCATTTGCTGACTCAAACCTACCACTTTGGAGATTTGTCTGATTTGGGAGTTGGAAACTCAGCTACATAGATGGAATTCACTCCTTCCCTAAAGCAGGGTAAGTAGATAGATAGCTCCCTTAAGGACTAATTCCAGGGCTTGAACGATGTGGCGTCGCACACCTTCTCTTGGGCCCGAGAGGTGTTCACACATAGTTGGACTATGTTATATTGTTCATTTGAGGGATCAATGGTACTTAAGGAGTGAGATGTAACTGCAGGGGAAAAACGGTAAATTGGCCCAACTGTACTTACGAGAATCTGTGAAGGGTTATCGTACTCATGATTGGCTATATTCGATGGACACAGAAATAAATCTGTGGTAAGAAGAGTTCAATTGTTGGTCTTTAGTGGAACGTCTGACAGTTAATAAATGGTGGATCTCGTGGCTAACAGTTTAGTCAGCTATTCACGTACCGTTGGAGCTTCGAGCCATAGGTTCATAAGGTCCCCTTGGTAGCTTGGATAAAAGTTGAGAATCAGTTTTTGGGTCAGTTTAAAATGTTCTGACAAGAGGGAGTTTGATTATGTATGATATAATTGAACTAGTTAATTATATATGATATGATTGACTAAATATATGAGATACATTATTTTGGAGGAAATTGGATATAAATATGATTTATATTATGTAGAGGAGAAAACACGATAGTAGATATATGATATCAAACTATAGGTTAAGAATATAATATGATTATAATAATTATTTAATTAATTAGGCGGTTATGAGATAATTGACCGAGTATTTCTCCGGAATCGTACGAAAGTAGGAAGTTTAAATTCAGTTCTTGTAACTGAAGAATAAAATGAATTTTTTTTTTCATTTTGTAAGACACATAGAAAAATCACTCACGGTGTGAAAGTATACGATCACATAGCGTTGAAAGCCTATACGATAGTGCCTATCTTCCTAAACAATCGCACACTCGAGCACTAAACGATCGCCCGCGATTGCTAAACGATCGCTTACGTTTACTACTCGATCGCTTAGCACGCCGAGCAAACCTAAATGATTGCTTACCATTTGATAGACGATCGCTTAGCTAAACCTACACGATTGTGTACCTTTTTCTAAATTACAAGCACCCGGCTATACGATAATCTTTTACTATCTCCCACTTACTTGTTCGTTCAACACGATCGCTTTTCCTCCTTCCCTCTACCAATTCCATCAAAGTCCACCCTTTGGATTCTCACTCCGAGAATATCGAGGGCTTCTAGTGGTGGTGTCGTCCCTGGTTGTTGTTGGTTTGTGCGCTGCTGATCGTGTAGACGACCGTGGTACTGGTAGGAGATTATTTGTTGGACGATAAGAAGCGTAGAGGAGTTTTGGAATGAGTTTGATTGAAGATTGTCTTCAATTGGTACGTTTACTTGGTCTTTTGTATTTTATTGGTTAAAGCATGCCAGTAATTAGTGTTACGATGCATATCGGTTTGTTCGAATATATGTTGTGGTAATTCTGTCACAATGAAATCGAAAAGATCCGCTTCCGCTCATGGATTCTCTTGTTTAAGAGTTCCTTCAATTGGTATCAGAGCCAGGTTTCTGATATTAAAATTTCATTGATGCAAAGAATTGCATATACATCCGCGGTGGGTGCAGCATATCTGTCTTCATTTTAATTGTTAAATCGTTTATGGATGTGCGGATTAATGAAGTTTTCTAGGATGAAACCTCGATTTGATTAATTCTTTTACATTTTTGGTTAATTATAAAGGCCCCTTCATTTTTTGACATAATTAATTGTTATCGAGTATGTAATTCAAAGTTAGTTTGAGTCTTGAGTCGTTCGTGAAGAAGTTCGAAGCAAGGGTTGTTGCTCTTCGAGGAAGAAGACGATCAAGAGTTGATCGAGTTGTGTAGACGATGGGGTAGACGATCACTGAGTGTCGGATGCTCGGGTGTTGTTTAACGCACATGCACACTAGATGATCGTTTAGCTCAGCAAGCTTCATCGCTTAGTAACTGATTAAATGATCGCAGAGCAAATTGCACAGTAAATCGTTTACCTCTTCGCGCATTAAGCGATTTCCTAGACGATCAGGCTTCGCAACCTCGTTGTCGTCTAAGCAATCATTTAGCATTTCGCAAAATCATCTAATGTGCGTTAAGCGATTGTTTACCTGCGGCGTTTACTAAACAATGGAGCTTTGCCTGGCGGTTCAAGACCCAGTTCACCTGTGAACCGGTTTGCTCGATGAAAAATGTAATAGATAGAATGATTTCATTCCGGTTTTGTAAAGGTTCATCCCGATCCATTAATTTTGGTTTATTACATGAGATGTATGGTTATTTATATGTCATATGGTATGCACATATAGTAAATCCCACCTTAGGTTATGCATTGGTCATGCATCATCTCTTTATTGTAAATGTTATAATTTAGAGAAGCATGATTTAATTATGTAAGTGTATGCTCATGCATCATATAATAGAAAAGTTATATTTATGCATGCATAAAAAGCATTGACATGCATCATCTTTATATTATAATTGTTATAGCATAAGGTGTATGGAAAGCATGTTTGCTTGGTTATTACGTGTATATAAAAGTTATGTATAGTAATGACCGGACATTGCATGAAACATGACACATAGGTTTCTTTATAAGTGTTATAAACACCTAGTTATGTGCAATGTGTTTTAGTTGTTTCTTTTTAAAGGTTAAAGAGAAATTAGAACTAAAAACAATAAGAAAGACATGCATGCTAACTTAGGTTTAATTCATGGTTTTAAAATGTTTAAAACTTGGATGACATAAACCTAAGATCACGGTTCTAATATGATTAGCAACCTTAGGCTTTAATCTTTTAATCAGTTTAATGGGATTAAATTGACTAATAAAATGTTAAAATGTACCAAATCTATCTATAAGGGATCTTTTGTCTAAGGCGGGTTCTGGTTAGGTTAGATTATTTAAGTTGACAGAAACTTAATACCCCTACCTAGGAACCTACCTAGAAAGGTGAATTAGATAGATTTGATGCATGCATGCAAGTTAAGGACAGTCCATTAAAGTGTTTAAATGTGACTACTTGAACTTGTTTATTTCATAAACAAAATTTGTTTGTAAGCAGATTAAAAAGATGACTTAGACTAAAATCAGTAGCCAGATTGTCTAGGTTAATGAACCCTTAGGTAGAACATTTAGTGGGAGGTACTTGGGGCATATGATGCTTCATTTAAACCTTTCACGTTTCTCCTATATAGTCCACACTGTGAGATCTACCTCGGCCTCGTGGCACCCTGGGAGTGTCCCCCTAAAGGGTGGTATTTGGGTAGGTCAATATCAAGATGGATGGAGAGAGTGTTCATAGTAAGTGGGAGCGGGAAGTGCGACAGCATATCCCTCGGTCTCCCACGTTGGATTGAATAAAGTTTCTGTGCATCGCCTCGAGGCACCCTGGGAGTGTCCCTCTATAAGATGGCAGTTTTGCGTGTTTCTTTATTTGATCTCCTGTAGTAGAGGATAAGGTTACTTAATCTCGTGGTGTTCTAATCTACTTCGTTCCCTACGGTGGGCCATTAAGGGGACTTCTAGCGCCGATAAGCGGAGGGGTCACACTATACGCAGATTGTTAAGAAGTTAATAGTTCTAGACCAATATAAATGGTGGTTGTTTAGGTTCAGTTCAAGAGTGTGGTTCTGCTTAATGGTTGAGAAGGTCTCATCCCAGTGAAGGGGCATCTGATCCCACCAGTGACGTTTATCATGCCTCGCTGGGTGCATCGTGTGCAAAATAGAAGTCTTTACACTTAAGGTACTTGAAAACTATTTTGCAAAATTATATTGATTAAATGAGTTAACAAAATCTTATAAAAGTTTGTTGTTTTTTTCAGTAATAAGATTTTGAAAATGGCAACAGCCACTATTAGCATTGCCTAGCGCGAGAAACTAGCTGGCGACAATTTTTCAACATGAAAACACATGATCTATGACTATTTTAACTCATAGAGATCTCATGCTTGCTCTTACTGGAGGCTTGTCCTTGCGTATTCCAGCTCCAAATGTCGCTCGAAAGTTTAGGAAGCATACGAGCAATGGACACGGGCAAATGAGAAGACGAGGCTATATCTTGAAGCAGTCTTAATGACGTCTTGGCCAAGAAGCATAAGCCTATGGTCTCAGCGCATGAGATCATGGAGTCCCTGCGGGGGATGTTTGGACAATCGTTTAAACAGCTTAAGCATGAGGCTCTTAAGTATATATTCAACTCCAAAATGGAAGAAGGAACCTTTGTTCATAAATATGTGCTTAACATGATGGTCCACTTCAATGTGGCGGAGTTGAATGGGTCTACTATCGATGAGGGAAGTCAAGTTAGCATAATCTTGCATTCTTTGCCCGAGATCTTCATGCACTTTGTTAGTAATGTGATTCTTAACAAAGTGAAATACACCCTTACAACTCTCCTCAATGAGTTACAGACATACCAATCTTTACTGAAAAGTAAGAAGAGGAAGAAGGCTGAAGCAAATGTTGCTTCATCTTCAAGGATGTTCCATAGAGGTTCGACCTCAGGAACGAATCTGCACCTTCTACTTCTAACTCTACAAAGGGGAAGAAGAAGAAGGGTGGTAAGGGCAAAAGAAAGGCACCTGCTAACCCGCCACCTGTCGCCCCAAGAAGGCATCCGCTGCAGGTTGAAAAGGGAAAATGTTTCCACTACAATCAGGGCGGACACTAGAAGAGGAACTATCCTCGCTGACTGAAGGAAAGGAAGACCGCCAAGGCTAAGGCTAAGGCAGATAAAGGTAAATATGATTTACTTGTACTTGAAACTTGTTTAGTGGAGAATGATGATTCTACCTGGATAATTGATTCGGGCACCACTAATCACGTTTATTCTTCTTTTCAGGGGATTAGATCCTTGCGACAACTGAAGGTTGGTGAGATGACGATGCGAGTACGCACCGGGCACGTGGTGACTTATATTTGGTAACATAATTATGTGAAGCATGTCTTAGGTTATGCGTTTGTTCTCATGCGTCGGTGGTCATGCGTTGGAATGGAAAGTATGCATTGATCTCATATGCAATGACCATGCGTTTCTGTCACAAGTTTTCTTGCACTCTCGCCAAGTATAACGAGATCGAAAGTTTCTCGGGTAATAAGAGGTCGAACTTAGGGACTTGTAGCTAAATGGTATGCGATAATGTGTATACGGCGAAGAAATAAAAGAATGATGAGGGTTATGGGCTATGACTACTCCTACTCCTAACTAACAGATTAAGCGGTGGAAGTATGACTGAAAGGTAGAGACACGACAATTGTTAACGCATAGTAAAATGCATGGAAAAATAGATGAAAAGGCGAGGATGTCTTCACTGCAACACTAAGAGTGACCATAAAGGTAATCCCAGCCAACGCAAACTATGCGATCATGCTATACACACTTGACGTAGACGCATGCGATGTATATGCGATAGTGTCGAGAAGCCTATTTCTAAGCCTCTACATTCCCGCTCACGTGCTCTCACACATAAGCAAGATGACCGCATACCATCATATCCTACTAAAAAGGGTACAAACGCTGTGTAGTAGCAAATGGAGCTTATTCCTAAGTTTCTCATTCTTGCTTATGCGATCCAATCCACTCTCTTGAGTCTTAGATTTGGTTTTTAGACTACTCTCCCAAGTATGCCTAAATGATGAATGATGCGCTCATAAGACAAGGTAATCACACAAACCTGGCTGACGTAAGATTATTCTTATCTCTAATGAACACTTGCTTACATTGCTTAATGCGATCAACTACTTACCCTCCCGAGCAGTTAGTTGCTACTGATTCTACTCATAGGCAAGCAATGAGTCCGCTTATAGACAAGCGTTGCTACAAATTCACACTAAGAAAATAAGGTTTTCTCACAACATTCATGCAATGCATATCTCCTGGTGGTTTGCTACATGCTTCAGATCTCTATGCCACATGATTAAGTATGCAATACTCTAGCAGTCTTACTTAGTGTTGCAATGAAAGTAAAGGGTGCTAAGTAAATGAAGATGGAGATGGAATCGAAGGAAAATATGGAAATGCATTGATCACAAAATGTATTAATTCCTTAAGCCAAAATGTAATACAATACAAGGATAGAAGAGATATGGAAGGCCAGATGGAAGCAATGTCTTGCTACCATTAGATGTGTGTCAAGGCTGTCGGTAATGCCATGGATGGGCAGTGGAGTAGACTCTCTCGAGCTTTAACTCTGGGGAAGGCTCCAGTTGTCACTCGGAATGGTTAAGGGGATGAAGAACTCTTAAGCTATCTTCTCACGCTTTCGTCTGGATCCCAAGGATCTGCCCTCAGGCAGAAAACCCCGGATGCTTTGAAGTTATGCTCAACGACTTTTATTTATAGAGCTTGATCGCCGATAGCATTAATGGACCTGCTCTGAATCTGACACTCGCAGCGTGATGGTTCTGTTCTAAATCTCTGTTGCTAACGGCGTGGTAGGTGAAATGTCAATATCATCTTTTTGATAATCCCAGTGTATGCGTTCATGCTTGCATTCCACCAATCTTGTGATCGCCCTTGTATTATGGTTATTCTCTGTAGTCGTAACTTCTACGGGATGACCGCATTTGCTCGACAACCGCAACTTCTATGCGATGGACGCATGCGATTAATGGTCACAACATCCATGCGTCGAACGTATACGTTTGCTTCTGCGATGGAGAGATTCCTCGTATGCAGTCATCTTTGCGATAGCCTGGCTTCTGCGCATGCGATCGCTTTCTGCGATTGCTACAAAAATAAACAATTGAACACATATTAATGCATAATAGTGGGTTAGCCGAGATTCTTAATGCCAATAGATGCAAGCTCATTTTCTCATGAATTCTAAGTATAATCGCCGTACCTTCTACTTAATAGCCCTCATAATTCTAAATAAAAGGCCTATAATGACATTCATTTCTGCCTGTCATCAGCACGTCGTCTCAGTTGTGGCAATGGGAGGGATCCAATTATCTTTACGAAATAGGTTTCTAGTTTTACATGATGTATATATTGTTCCTGAACTTAAGAGGAACCTTATTTCTATAAAGTGTTTGTTGCAATGTAAATACACTATTTCTTTTAATGTGGATAAAGTGTTTAATCACAAAGATGGTGTTAATATTTGTACAGCGTATCTAGAAAGTAACTTGTATGTGATAAGTTTGTTAGCCATAAGTTCCCTCCATAACATAGAGTTTTTTAAAACTGTCGTAACTCAATCTAAATGTCAAAGAATTTCTCCAAAAGAAAATGTCCAACTTTGGCACTTTCATTAGGGCAATCAATCTCAATAGGATTGAGAGATTGGTGAAGAATGGAATTTTAAGTGAGTTAGAAGAAAATTCTTTACCGGTGTGCGAAACTTTCCTTGAGGGTAAGATGACTAAATGACCTTTTACAAGAAAAGGTTATCGAGCCAAAGAGCCTCTTGAGTTAGTACATTCTGACTTTTGTGGTCCTATAAATGTGCGAGTCCGAGGTGGCTATGAGTATTTTATCAGTTTTACTGATGATTATTTTAGGTATGGGTGTGTTTATCATCTACAATGGAAGTCTGAATCCTTTGAAAAGTTAAAAGAGTTCAAGGCTGAAGTTGAAAACGTATTGGATAGACGGATTAAAACACTTCGATTGGATCGAGGTGAAGAGTTTTTGGACTCATCATTCCAAGACTATTTGATAGAACATGGAATCGTTTCCCAACTCTCAGCACCGGGTACTCCTTAGCAGAATGGTGTAGCGGAGAGGAGAAATAGAACCTTGTTGGACATGGTTTGTTCGATGATGAGTTACGCTTCCTTATCAGACTCGTTTTGGGGTTTCGCAATATAGACTGTGGTATACATACTCAACTGTGTTCCTTCCAATAGTGTTGCAAGAACACCTCTAGAGTTGTGGAATGGGCGTAAAGCTAGTTTACGTCACTTCCACATTTAGGGCTGTCTCTTATACACATCTAGATGTGTATAAGAGACAGATTTAATAGAACATGGAATCGTTTCCCAACTCTCAGCACCGGGTACTCCTTAGCAGAATGGTGTAGCGGAGAGGAGAAATAGAACCTTGTTGGACATGGTTTGTTCGATGATGAGTTACGCTTCCTTATCGGACTCGTTTTGGGGTTTCGCAATGGAGACTGTGGTATACATACTCAACTGTGTTCCTTCCAATAGTGTTGCAAGAACACCTCTAGAGTTGTGGAATGGGCGTAAAGCTAGTTTACGTCACTTCCACATTTAGGGTTGCCATGCACATGTGCTTGAGGCAAATCCCAAGAAGTTGGAACCACGGTCGAGGTTATGCCTCTTTATAGGTTACCCCAAAGGTATACGAGGGGGTTATTTTTATGATCTGTCAGAAAATAGGGTGTTTGTTTCCACGAATGCGAATTTCTTGGAGGAGGATCATATGAGGGAGCACAGTCCACGTAGTAAAGTCGTGTTGCGTGAGCTTTCCAATGAAAGTATTGAAACTTCAACAAGAGTTGTTGAAGAGCCTACTTCATCAGCAAGAGTTGTTGATGGTAGTTCATCTAGTAGGTCGGTTCCACCTCAAGAGTTGAGGGAACCTCGACGTAGTGAGAGGGTTGCGAACCCACTCGTTCGCTATCTGGGTTTCACAAAAATCCTAGCTATGGTAGCAGATGGCGACGTTGAGGGTCTGTTGTCTTATCAGAAGACAATAGAGGATGTAGATCGGGATGAATGGGTCAAGGCCATGGATCTCAAGATGGAGTGGATGTACTTCAATTCAGTATGGGATCTTGTAGATCAGCCTGATGGGGTAAGACCTATAGGCTGTAAATGAATCTACAAGCGCAAATGGGGTGCTGATGGGAAGGTGCAAACCTTCAAGGCTTGACTTGTGACAAAGGGTTATACCCAGGTAGAGGGAGTTGACTATGAAGAGACTTTCTCGCCTGTTGCCATGTTAAAGTCAATCTGCATCCTTCTGTCCATTGCAACTTATTATAATTATGAGATTTGGAAAATGGATGTCAAGACAGCCTTTCTGAATGACAATCTTGAGGAGACCATTTACATGGTGCAACCCGAGGGATTCATAGCCCAAGGTCAAGAGCAAAAGGTTTCCAAGTTGAATCGGTCCATTTATGGGCTGAAACAGGCATCTAGATCTTAGAACATACGATTTGATACTACGATCAAGTCGTATGCCTTTGACCAGAACGTTGATGAACCTTATGTCTACAAGAAGATCATCAATGCTTCAGTAGTATTCTTAGTGTTTTATGTAGACGATATACTACTCATTGGGAATGATGTAGGTCTACTGACTGCAGTTAAGAATTGGCTAGCGACCCAATTCAAAATGAAAGATTTGGGAGAGGCTCAATTTGTTCTGGGTATACAAATCTTTCAGGATCGTAAGAACGAGGTCCTAGCACTATCTCAGGCCTCGTACATTGACAAGATGTTGCTCAAGTACTCGATGCAGGACTCCAAGAGGGGCCTACTGCCATGTGGCCTAAGACACCTCAAGAGATTTAGGAAGTGAGACGAGTCTCATATGCATCTACCGTTGGTAGTTTGATGTATGCAATGCTCTGTACTCGACCAGACATCTGCTACGCTTTGGGCATAGTCAGTAGGTATCAATCTAACTCAGGCTAGGGTCACTGGACAGTAGTGAAGAACATCCTCAAGTATCTTCGGAGAACGATTGACTACATGATTGTGTATGGATCTAGGGATTTGATCCTTACTTGATACACAGATTCTGACTTTCATACTAATAGGGACTCTCGCAAATCCACTTTAGGGTCAGTCTTTACTCTTAACGGAGGAGTTGTAGTATGGCGAAGCACTAAGCAGGGGTGCATCATCGACTCCACTATGGAGGTGGAGTACGTAGCGGCTTGCGAAGCTGCTAAGGAGGCCGTCTGGCTCAGGAAGTTCTTAACAGAACTAGAAGTTATTCCATATATGTCTAGGCCCATTACCCTCTATTGTAATAATAGTTGTTGACCCGTTTACACATAGAGCGGAAGTATCACCTGATCCGCGAGATAGTGCATCGAGGAGACGTGATTGTCACAAAGATCGCTTCGGAGCACAATGTTGCTGACTCATTTACGAAGGCTCTCACGGCTACAGTGTTTGAGAGTCACCTTCAGAGCATGGGTCTACAGGATTGCCCGTGGCTGGACTAAGGCAAGTGGGAGATTTTCTTATACTGAGTTTTTATGCCCTAGTTTATTGTTTTGTACTAGTTTTTGTACACCCCACTTTGCTTTAGGACAAGTGGGAGATTGTTGGGGTTGATGCCCTAAAGTCTTGTCTCCTGTAGTTTGTACACAGTTTGTACGAACGCTTGTGATGTATAATATATGATATTTTACTTCACTTCTTGATTTTGCTCAGTTGAATTTTTTATTTGCTTTACCACAAACCAATAAACCTAAAATCCCTGGTTATCTTTATGTAACTTAAGCATGTATGTGGTGACATACAAGTGGATCATGTCTTAAGTGATAACCAAAATGGTTTGTAGTATATGAATATAGGAGGGAAACCTTATCCAGGTAACGCTACAGATGCGGCCCACTTTGTGGAATAGTTACAAGTGTTGTAACTTGTCATAGATGGTCTGATCCTGATCATTTGTGTAAAGGTCATGCGAGCGAGGGCGTCCTATACAAAGAGTTTGTATAAGACCTGACCATGGAGTGTTAATGTCTCGTTATATAACACCGAAGACTTCACTTCACTAGGATGACCATAGGTAACATGACCTCGATCCTAAGTGAGTGGAGAACTCCTGCCATTGAGGGCGATCCTTTGATTTGCATGGGTGTGAATGGCTAGTTCACCGACGCAAACCTACCACTTTAGGATTCATATGATTTGGGAGCTGAGAACTCAGCTACACAAGATGGAATTCACTCCTTCCCCGAAGTAGAGGCAAGTAGATAGATGGCTCCCTTAAGGGCTGATTCCAGGGCTTGGAACGATTGTTGGTGCCACACACCTTCTTTTGCCCGGAGTGTTTAACATAGTTGGACTATGTTGTATTGTTCATTAGAGGGATCAGTGGTACTTAAAGAGTGAGATGTAACTACAGGGGCAAAACGGTAAATTGGCCCAACTGTACTTACGAGCATCTGTGAAGGATTATTGTACTCATGATTAGTTATATCCGATGGACACAGAAATATATCTGTGGTAAGAAGAGTTCAGCTGTTGGTCTTTAGTGGAATGCCTGGCGGTTAACAGATGGTGGATCTCGTGGCTAAAGAGTTTAGTCAGTTATTCACGTACCGTTGGAGCTTCGAGCCATAAGTCCATAAGGTCCCCTTGGTAGCTTGGATAAAAGCTAAGAATCAGTTTTTGGGTCAGTTTGAAATGTTCAAATTGATAAGAGAGAGTTCGATTATATATGATATAATTGAACTGGTTAATTATATATGATATGATTGACTAAATGTATGAGATACATTATTTTGGAGGAAATTGGATATAAATATGATTTATATCATGTAGAGGAAAAAACTCTATAGCAGATACATGATATCAAACTATAAGTTAAGAATATAATATGATTATATTCATTATTTAATTAATTAGGTAGTTATGAGATAATTGGCTGAGTATTTCTCCGAAATTGTGCTAAAGTGGGAAGTTCGAATTCAGTTCTTGTAACTAAAGAATAAAATGAAAATTGTTTTCATTTGTAAGACACTAGAAAAATCGCTCACGATGTGAAAGTATTAGATCGCATAGTGAAAGCTTATACGATAGTACCCATCTTCCTAAACGATCGCACACCCGCGCACTAAACGATCGCTAACGTTTACTACACGATTGCTTAGCATGTCGAGCAGACCTAAACGATTGATTACCATTTGATAGACGATCGCTTAGCTAAACCTACACGATCATGTACCTTTTTCTAAACGACAAGCACCCGACTATACGATTGTCTTTTATTATTTCCCACTTGCTTGTTCGTTCAACATGATCGCTTATCCTTCTTCTCTTTACCAATTCGATCAAAGTCCACCCTTTGGATTCTCACTCTGAGAATATTGAAGGCTTCAAGTGGTGGTGTCGTCCCCAGTTGTTGGTTCGTGCGCTGCTGATCGTGTAGACGACCGTGGTGCTGGTAGGCGATTGTTTGCTGGACGATAAGGAGCATAGAGGAGTTATGGACTGAGTTTGATTGAAGATTGTCTTCAACTGGTACGTTTACTCGGTCTTTTGTATTTTATTTGTTAAAGTATGCCAATAATTAGTGTTACAATGCATATGTGCTTGTTCGAATGTATGTGTGGTAATTCTATCACAATGAAATCAGAAAGATCCGCTTCTGCTCATGGATTCTCTTATTAAGAGTTTCGGATATAAGAGTTAATACAATAAATAATATTAAGAGGAAGGGCAAAGCAGAAAATTCACCAAAATTAATCCTAACAAATTTGCAACCGATTACGCGATGGCTTTCTCTCTCCTGCTATCAAATGAACCTTTATTTGTAATTTAAATTTTATTTATTATTTTATGTAAATATGAGAGATCGTAGATTGGGTATTGACCTCTGTATAAAATGAAGTATTTCTTCCTCATTCAATACAGGAGAGAAATTCAGCATCAAACCTTAGACAATAAGTTGCTCTCCTTCTTTGTTGCTTCTTCTATTTTTCTCTTTCATGGGCATTTTGTGGGGTTGGATTGAAGAAATGAAATAAAGATGGGAAGAGAAGACAAAAGGAGAAGGTATTGTAATTATTCCACATGTACTCCTTTCAATCATATTTTGAATATATTATTTTAGCTTATAGACTTCACATAATAGTTAAATGCTTCTTTTATAACAAGCAATGAAAAATGTAGTACTAGATTGAGTTATTGAGTTGTTAGCCCGGACTCTTCAAGTGCTACCCTTTGATTGGTGTCCCCGCTTTGCGAATGGTATGGCGAGCAGCGATTTATTTTGGAAATGGGGGGTTTTGTTGTGTTAATACTTCTTCTTCTCCTATCGAGAAAAATGGCTGGATCTCTAGTTGTATGTTGGATTGGTTTTGAAGAGGTATGTTGATTGTTCTGGATTATTTTTATGAAATTGTTTGTTATATAGTACTAGATTTTTTTTTTTTGCTAATTCTATGTGTGTGTATAGCAACAGAAGGATGAGATTCTTTAATTTTATATGAGAAAAATATTTAATATTTTCATACTATCTATCACTTTCATTCATTACTTTATTCATTTATTATTTATTTATTTTATATACTTCATATTCATATAATTCTTAAAGTAGTATTGAAATTTTTTCATACCAATCTTTTCGGATATTTGAGAAAATATCTGGTATTACACTATTTGCTATAAAAAGTATTGAAAACGGTTTGATTTATAAATTAAAATAATGTATGTTATAATTACGTGTCACATCTTAAAAAGGAGGAGTATAAAAAAATTTCAGTAGAGTAAAAGTAAAATGTATAAATAAAAGCAATTATCCGCCCGAAGAAAGAAAAAGAAAAAGAAAAAGAAAAAAGCAACGGATAAGAACGATGACGTGGAGTATTAGTTGTGGATAGTGATAAGTGATAGAGTTATGGATGAGCACTAAATGCCGGAGTAATTCTTGGAACTCATGAATCCAAATATTTAAAGCAATAACTCTTTCTCTCTCTCTCGTTACTTCATCATTATGCACAATATTTACTTTTATCTGTACTTTTTTCCGTCAAAAAGTAAAAGATTCGAATTACAGATTGAGGTATATTTTATTTTCTACTCACAATTTTTTTATATTTTATCCATTTTCATATTAAATTTAACTCAATTCATAGTATTAAATCTCAAATTCAACTATCCAGTTTAGAGTAAAAATTAGTTTTCCTTTATATTTAATGGATGAAATGTGCCATCAAACTAGATATATCTCTGGTTTACACATTAAGTTTTGAATAGCTCACTTAAATTAAAAATCTTTAACTATACATAAAATAATCATTTCTATAAATAATTCAATTAATTATGATATATATTATCTACTAAAGTCAAAATGAATATACCTCAATTAGTACTATCAATCTCAAAATCTAAAATTTCATCCCACACTCCACATATTGTCTAAAAAATTAAGGATGTATTTGGGTGCCAACTTGGTTATTATAGTCGGTAAGTTATACTAGTTTGTGTTTGAGGTACAAATTTAAGTACTGTAATAAAGAGGGAAAGAAAGAATGGATAAGAAATAACAAATTCAGCAACAAATAATAAATAATGTAAAGAAAGGATTTAAAATTTGTGTTATTATAGTTAATTGTAAGGTATAATAATTGATAATCCGTATAATTATAATTGGAGTGAGTTAAGTCAACTCCACCGATTTAACATTAGGGCCTAAATACCCTCCAAACATTTTAGAGGTTTGAAATCAATATAACTTATGTAAATGTATTAAACAACCAACAAGAAAAATAGGGAGACGTGACCAATAGTAACATAAACTCTTCACTTTTTCTATTTTTGTAGTAAATTTCAATTTTGTATACAAACTAAGAACAAAATAATGAAATGAAACAAAAGTCCTTTTTTTTTTTTGATAACAAAACTATAGTAAAGAAGATTAGTATATAGATATCATTATAAATTATTTAAAAAAATGATTGAAATTTGTTAATAGTTTCGACGTGGGGGCCAAAAAAACGGTGTGCAGTATTATAAAGTTTTGTCGATTAGTCAAAAAAAATCAACCTGTTTTAGAAACCTTGGGCCGAACTCCATCTTCTATTTTGCCTTTAAATAGTGTCATTTCCGTAATAAAACTAAACTTTCAGTCCTATTTCACTTTTTCATTTTATATATTTCTTCCCAACCTCTCCATAAACCTTGTCTTCTTCATCTTCAAGCTTCGATCAGTTAAGCAAGCAGTGGCTATGGATGTTGTTACTCAAAGAAACTCCTCTTCCGCCGTTTCCATGTTGAACCCTAACGCTCCCTTGTTCGTTCCGATGGCGTACAGGACGGTGGAGGATTTCTCCGACCAGTGGTGGGATCTGATCCAGTCGTCGCCCTGGTTTCGTGAGTATTGGCTTCAAGAACGCTTTCAAGATCCTCAAAATGATCATTCGTTTGCTGAAAATGAAGAATTTATCCTTCCGGATCTCGAAAGTTTCCTAGACGACTTCACTCGTCAACGTAAGTACCGAAATCGAGTCATCGAGTTATGGATTCAATCAATTCGTTTTCCCTTTCTTTACTAATTTGTTGTTTCTTTTGTTTTCTTCTTCAGAGGAAGAGGAAGAATTGGAATTCTCGAAGGATTTGGTTCCAATGGGAGCTTTCAAATGGCAGAAGGCTCGATCTGGAGCGGAGGTTCCTAAGTATGCTCAAAAGGCTCCCAAGATCGTGAACGTGAAAGTGAGTCCGAGGACGATCCACCAGCCGAGATAGACTCCAAATTCATCGAGTACGTTTCTTCATCAGAACTCAGGAACCAGTTTGAATTGTTGTTGATTTAGGGTTTTGATTTCGTTTTATGTACAGAGTCTAGAACTTGATCTGTTACAAATTAACTCTGATGGTCTGTGTTTAGTTCATGTAAATTTGTATCAAGTCTTACTTTCGATCATAATATAATAAAAAGAGTCCCAACATTCTCAACAAAGTAGATCCATCACTAACTACATCTAAACCTCAAGTATTATTCTCTCTTCTGCAATCAATCAATGTTGTTGAGTCCATCAGCTTGCCATGGAATTGCAGTTTTCCTAATTTTCTGAAGAACTTTGATGACTTCTTCTTTAGTGACATTGCCTGTAACAATCACCTTGTTCATCTCCATATCAACATTATATGTCTCTATATCTGCAAATGGAGAAGAAAAGAAAAGACCCAAATTAATTACTCAATTGTTTTGAAGATTATGGAACTTAAACCATAGAACACAAACCTTGGATTTTCTTGATGGCTTTGAGAATCTTCTTGATGCACTCCTCACAATGCAAAAAAACCTTCAATTCCACTACCTATGGCCAGAAAACAAGACCCATTAGGACTGTATGAAATCAAATACTATGAACCTCTCTTAGAAATACTTGCATTAGCCATTCTGACTGATCAATTCCTGATTGAAGTGCAAAAATGTGAAGTGGGTTGGGGATGGTACAAAGAACAGGAAGTGTTTTGATTTAAGATTTTCAACAGAGATGAAAGTCCCAAGCAAAGAATTTATGTTGATAGAGGAAAAATGAAAAAGAAGGAATTGGATTCTTCATTTGTGGGACTGATTGATGCATTTCATCTAAAAAAGGTGAGATTCTTGATTTAGGAAGAACAGAACCTGGAAAGATTATCATTTTACTTAGGTGGGTTGTTTTGGGGATGCCCATTTCTGAATGCTGTCCCCGACATTGCACTTTCGGTATCCACTCCCCCACTTTTGTCGTTAATATGACCCACTTTCTCGGCAAATATCTTTCTTTTTTTTTTTCACTTTTGTTATTAGTATTATTATTTTATTATACAAAGGCAGACCCTATCTAAAATTTTTAAATTTTATTTTATTCCCTCAACTTTCAAACTTAATCTATTAAAAACGTTCATTTTAGTCTCTAAATTTCTATAAAAGTTTAATTTTTCATTTTAGTCTCTAAATTTCTATAAAAGTTTAATTTAGTCTCTACTATTAAAATTAGGTTAAGTATTCAATAGAAATGTGAGGAAGCTCGTATTTTTGGATGATTATGTTCAAGATGTATTGAGCAAGATGAAGGTGAAATAAAATGTTAACAACACACAAATGACCAAAATTTTGAACTAGAAATATCTTAAATTCTTCTGGTTTTTCACCTTATTCAAACTTGAAACTTTAGATTCTTTTAATGTAGTTAACTTATTTAATAACCTCATCTGAAAAAACAAATCACCTTGCCACTTTATTAGAGAGTTAACAAAATATTAATATTGTAAAGACTAAATAATCAATTTTTAAAAGTTCAAGACTAAAATGATTAATTTTAAAAATTTAGGGATCAAAATAAAATAATATTCAAAATTTAAAGACTAAAATTGATATAAAATTTCATTTTATTTTTATTTATAGAAATCCTCAATTTCTGTTTATATATTGACGTGTGTGGTCGGGTAGTTTATGTTGGAAAAAGGTGGGTTGGATGGACAGTTATAAAAGGCACGCAAATTTAGGCCCATTTAATTTTGTTTTAATGTCGGTGCGGCCCACGCCGTTAAACGGATTAAACCCTAAAATAGGGTTTTGTTTGGCAAAATATTATCAACGGTAAAATACTTTTGGTTCCTAGTTTTTTTTTATTCTATATCTAGTTGGTTAGAGTTTTGAGTTTTTTTTTTGTTTTAATTTGGTCTATCGATTTTAAAATTTTATATTTTTAATCTCAAATTTTTATTAATAGTCGCTTTCAACCATTCACATCAATTTTTATTAATTAATTAAAAATAATTATGAAGTGAAAATTTGATTTTAATTTTAAAAGTGAAAGAAACAATCGAACTTAATTAATATAATTTTTTTCATAATTTTTAATTTATTAACATAAATTAATATTAAAGATGAAAAATGAGTATTTAGTGAATAATCAAATTTAAAAGTGAAAATCTAACAATCAAATTGAAACAAAATTCAAATGTCAAAAATGAAATTGTAACATTTTGAAATTTATAAATTAGATTAAAATCAAATTTAAAACTTATGAATTAAATATGTAACATTTTTAAATCTAAAAACTAGATAGAAATTTGACCAAAATCTAAGAATTAAAAAGATATTTTTCCCTAGTATGAAACTTCTTTTGGATAGATGCAATATATAAGCAGACAAATAACTTTTTGGGTTTGGTTGTATCTTTTGAAATGACCAGTCCATGTGAAAGTTAAGATTTTTTTTTTCTCAAAGTTAACATGGTACATTTCTTTTTTTTTTTTTTTACTAAATGCTAAAAGGTGATATTTTATAAATA